>NC_092282.1:19888039-20032292 GCF_036320965.1 Panulirus ornatus
CTACTACGTATATGCAATCCGCCACGCACCTGCATCAGAGCATACACGCAACCCACCTTGTACATGCGATCCACCACTCATCTCTAACAGACCACTCACGCAACCCACTGCGTTCATGCGATTCCACCACGAATATGCAACTTACCACACTCACACGCAACCCACAACGTACATGCGATCCACAACGCATCTGCGGCAGACAAACGTAACCCGCCACGTACATGTGATCCACCACGCACCTGCAACAGACCACACACGCATACCACCACGTACATGCGATCCACCACGTACATGCAACAGACCACACAATACCCAACAGGTATATGCATTCCATCACGGACGTGCAACAGACCACACACACACAACCCACCAAGCACATGCGATCCACCACGCACCTGCAACAGACCTTACACGCAACCCACCACGTACAAGCGATCCACTACGCACCTGCAACAGACCACACACGCAACCCACCAGGTACTTGCGATCCAAAAGGCACCTGAAACAGAAAACCCCACACACACGAAACCCACCACATATATGCTATCCAACACGCACCTGCAACAAACCACACACACTTAACCCACAATGTACAATTGCTGCACAACGCACCAGACAGACGACTCACGCAACCCGCCACGTACATGCGATCACCTATGCACCTGCAACAGACCACACTTACCACCCAACACATACATGCAATCCAACGCATATGCAGTAGACCACACACGCAACCCAGCACGTATATGCGAACCACCACGCACCTGGAATAGACCAAACACGCAACCCACCACGTACATGCGATCCACGCACCTGCAACAGACCTTACACGCAACCCACCACATACAAGCGATCCACCTCGCACCTAAAAAAGACCACACACGCAACCGACCACGTCCTTGCGATCCACCACGTACTTGCAACAGGCTACACACACGCAAACCACCACATATATGCGATCCAAAACGCTCACGTAACATACCACACACGCAAGCCACCACGTATATCCGATTCACCACACCTGCAACAGCCACACACGCAATGAACCACTTAAATTGGGACACCAAGCAAGTGCAGCCAACCACACACTGAACGCACAACGTACATAAGAATCACAACGCACTTACAGCAGACGACACGCAAACATAACATGCATACGATCCATCACTCACCTGCATCAGACCACATGCGATCCACCAAGCACCAACAAATCACACACGCAACTCACCACGTACATAAGAACCACTAAGCACATGCAACAAACCACACACACTACCCACAACGTACATGCGATCCACAACGCACCTGCAACAGACACACGCAACCGACCACGTACATACGATACATAATTCACCTGCATCAGACCACACGCAACCCCCACGTACAAGCGATCCACTACGCACCTGGAACACCACATACGCAACCCACCACGTACATAGGAACCACCAAGTACATGCAACAAACCACACACTCAACCTACAACGTACAACCGATGCACAACGCACCAGCCACAGACGACACACGCCACCACCACTTACAAGCTATCCACCATGCACCTGGAACAGACCACACCCGCAACCCACCACGTACATACGATCCACTACATACCTGCAACAGACCACACGCGCAACCACCACGTACATGCGATCCACCACGCACCTGCAATAGACCATATCCGCAACCCACCACGTACATGGAACTACCTAGCACGTGCAACAAACCACATTCACTCAACGCACATGCGATCCAACACGCATCTGCAACAGATGACACACGCAACCCACCTCGTACATGAGAGCCACCACTCATCTGCATCATACTACACGCAACCCGCCACGTACAAGTGATCCAACGCGCACCTGCAAGACTACATACACAATCCACCACGTGCATAGGAACCACAAAACACATGCAAGAAACCACACAGCTCAACCTACAACGTACATACGATACACAACGCACCTGCAAAAGACAACTCACGCAACCCACCACACATGCGATCCACCACACACACCTGCAACGCCACATACAGGCGATCCACCATTCTCCTGCAACAGACCAAATAAGCAACCCACCACGTACATGTGATCCACTACGCACTAGCAAAACACACTCACGCGCAACCCACCACGTACAAGCGATCCACCAAGCACCTGCAGTTGACCACACACACGCAACCCACCACATATATGTGATCCAACACACGCCTGTAATAGGCCACATATACAACCTACAACGTACATCCGATCTAATACAACTGGAAGAGATTAGACACAGAACCGACTACATAAATGCGATCCAAGACGCACCTGTAACAGAAAACACAGACGCAACCGACGACGTACATGTGATCCACCAAGAACATGCAACAGACCACACATGCAAACCACCTTGTGCATGCGATCCAACACGCACATACAACAGACCACACACTGTGGACGTGCATCCCATCACATACATGCGATCCACGATGTACATGCAATGTACCACACACGAAACGCACCACGTACATGGGATCCACTATGCACTTGCAACAGAAAACACACAAACACACCCGCAACACACCGCACACACAATCCGTCACGTGCAAGTGATCCACCAGGCACCTATAACAGACCAAACAAGCAACCCACCACGTTCATGCGATCCACCGCACACCTGCAATACACGACACACGCAATCTACCACGTACATGTGATCCACCACACACCTGCAACACGACTCACGCAACCCACCACGTACATGTGGCCCACATGCAACAAACACCACTTACGCATCTCACAAGATACATAGGATCCTCCACGCAACTGCAACAGACCACACACGCAACCCACTATATACATGTAAACCACCAAGCACATACAGCAAACTTCTGACACACAACCCAAAGTGTACATGCGATCCACCAAACACCTGCGACAGACCACTCCCGCAACCACCACCACGTACATTGGAACAGCAAGCACGTGCAATAAACCACACATTGAACCCATGACGTACATACGATCCACAACGCACCTGCAACAGACGACACACGCAAACCACCACGTACATGCGATCCACCACTCATGTGCATCAGACCACATACGCAACCCACCACGTATATGCGATCCACCAAGCACCTGCAACAGATCACACACGCAACCCACCACATACATAGGAACCACCAAGCGCATGCAACAAACTACACATACTCAAACCACAACTTACATGCGATCCACAACGGACCTGCAACAGAAGACACACGTAACCCACCACGTACATGTAATTTACCACTCACCTGCATCAGACCATACAAGTAGCCCACCACGTACATGCGATCTACCACGCGCCTGCAACAGACCACACACGCAACCCACATCGTACATAGGAACCACCAAACACATGCAAGAAACCACACACACACACACACACACACACACACACACACACACACACACACAATCAACCCACAACATACAGCCGATACACAACGCATCAGACAGACAATACACGCAACCCACCACGTACAGGCGATCTACCATACAACTGCAACAGACCACACAAGCAACCCATCACGTACATGCGATCCACCACGCACCTGCAACAGACCACACACGCAAAGCACCACGTACATAGGAACTACCTAGCACGTACATCACACCCACTCAACCCACTACGCACATGCTATCAACAACGCACCTGCAAAAGACGACATACTCAACCCAACACGTACATGCACTCCACCACACCTGCTTCACACCACACACAGAACCCGCCACGTACATGCGATCCCCACGTACCTGCAAAACCACATACGCAACCCACCCCGTACATAGGAACCACCAAGCACATGCAACAAACCACGCACACTCAACCTATAACGTACATGCACCTAAAAAAGACGACACACGCAACTCACCACGTACATGCGATCCACCACACACCTGCAACACACCGCACACACAATCCGTCACGTGCAAGTGATCCACCAGGCACCTATAACAGACCATACAAGCAACCCACCACGTACATGCGATCCACCACGCACCTACAAGACACACACTCAACCCACCACGGACAAGCAATCCACTACGCACCTGCATCAGACCCAACGCGCAACTCATGACGTACTTGCAATCCACCAAGCGCCTTTAGTAGACAACACACACGCAACTCACCATATATATGCGATCTAACATGCACCTATAAAAGACCAAACACGTAACCCACCACTTCCATCCGATCTAACACAACTGGAAGAGATCAGACGCGGAACCGACCCCATAGATGCGATCCAAGACGCACCTGTAACAGACAACACAAACGCAATAGACCATATACATGTGATCCACCACGCTATTGCAACGGATCACCACGCACTTGCAACAGGACACGCAACCCATCACGTACATGCGATCTACCACTCACCTACATCAGACAACACACGCAACCCACCACGTACATGCGATCCACCAACCACCTGCAACAGGACACATGCAACCTACTACGTACATAGGAACATCCAAGCTTATGCAACAAATGATACCCTCAACCCACAACGTACAACCGATACACAACGTGCCTAACACAGACGACACACGCAAAGCACCAAGTACATGCGTTCCACCACGCACCTGCAACAGACCAAACAAGCAAACCACCACGTACATGCGATTCACCACGCACCTGCAACAGACACACGCAACCCACCACGTACAAGCGATCCACCACACATCTGCAACAGACCACACACGCAACCCACGACGTACTTGCGATCCACCAAGCACCTACAGTAGACTACACACACGAAACCCACCACATGCGATCCAACACGCACCTGTAACAGACCGCACACGCAACCCACCACATATATCCGATTTAACACAACTGCAACAGACCAGACACGGAACCGACCACATGCATACGATCCAAGACGCACCTGTAACAGACAACACAGACGCAACAGACCACATACATGTGATCCACCTAGAACATGCAACAGACCACATGTGCAAACCACCTCGCACTTGCGATCCAGCACGCATATAGAACAGACCACATACGTAACACACTGCGAACATGCGATCAACAGGCACATGCAACAGAACAATCACATAACCCACCACATACATGCGATCCACGAAGCACATGCAACATACCACACGAAACCCACTACGTACATGGGATTCACCACGCACACGAAACCACGTACACCACGCGCTTGCAACAGAAAATATGTTCAACCCACCACGTACACGCGAACCGATACGCTCTTGCAAGACACACGCAACCCACCACATATATGCGATCAACCACACACTTGCAACAGAGGACACACGCAACCACCACGTACATGCGATAACACACATATGCAATAGACAATACACGCAACCAACCACGTACATGCGAAATACGAAGCACATGCAACAAACCCCACATACACAACTCACCACTTACATACGATCCTCTATGCAACTACATCGAACCACAAACGCAACCCAGCAAGTACATGCCAACCACCAAGCACATACAGCAAACCCCACACACGCAATCCAAAATGTGCATGCGATCCACAAAATACCTCCAACAGACCTCACACGTAACCCACCACGTATATGGGAACCATCATGGACATGCAACAAATCCCACACACGCAACCCACCACGTACATTCGATCTAACGCGCCTGCAAGAAACCACAAACGCAACCCACCACGTACATGCTATCCACTACACCTGCAACACCACACGCAACCCACCACGTACATGCAATCCAGCACACACACAACCTACAACGTACATGTGATACACAACGCATCTGCAAAAGACGACACACGCAACCCACCACGTACATGCGATCCACTTCGTATATGCAGCAGACCACACACGCAACCTACCACGTACATTGGAACACCAAACACCTGCAACAGATTACTCACGCAACCTACCACGTACACAAGAAACAACAAGTGCATGCGACAAACTACACACACTCAACCCACAACGTACATCAGATCCACAACGCACCTACAACATACGACACACGCAAACTACCACGTACATGCGATCCACCACTCGCCTGATTCAGACCACACAACGCGCCTGCAACAGACCGCACACAATCCACCACGTACATGGAACATCCAAGCACATGCAACAAACCACACCCACTCAACCCACATGCGATCCACAACGCAAGCTGCAACAGACACACGCAACTCACCACATATAAGCGATCCATCACTCACCTGCATTACACCACACACGCAACCCGCCACGTACATGCAATCCAGCACAAACCTCCAAGATCACATATGCAACCCACCACGTACATAAGAACCACCAAGTACATGCAACAAATCACACACGCAACCCACCACGTGCATGCAATGCGCAACGCATCTACAAAAGACGACACACGCAGCCCACCACGTACTTGTGATCCACCATACACCTGCAACAGACGACACACGCAACCCACCACGTACGTGCGAACCACCAATCATATGCAACAAACCCCACATACGCAACTCACAACATACATGCGATCCACCACTCATCTGCATTAGGCCACATACGTAACCCACCACGTACATGCGATCCACCAAGCGCCTGCAACAGATACACGCAACCCACCACGTACATGCAATCCACCACTCACCTACATCAGACCATACAAGCTAACCACAACGTACATGCGATCCATCACGCACCTGCAACAAACCACACACGCAACCCACAACGTACATAGGAACCACCAAGCACATGCAAGAAACCACACATACTCAACCCACAACATACAAACGATACACAACGCATCTGACAGACGACATACGCAACCCACCACGTACAGGCGATCTACCATACAACTGCAACGGACCACACATGCAAAGCACCACGCACATAGGAACAACCTAGCACATGCAACAAACCACACCCACTCAACCCACTACGCACCTGCGATCCACAGTACACCTGCAACAGACGACACACACAACCCAACACGTACATGTGATCCACCACTCACCTGCTTCACACCACACGCAACCCGCCACGTGCATGCGATCCCCACGCACCTGCAAAACCACATACGCAACCAACCACATACATAGCAATTACCAAGCACATGCAACAAACGACGCACACTCAGCCTATAACGTACATGCGAGACACAACTCGCTTAAAAAAGACGACACACGCAACCCACCACGTACATGGGATCCACCACGTACTTGCAACAGAAAACACACACGCTACCCACCACATACGCGCCATCCACCACACACCTGCAACAGACGACACTCGCAACCCACCACATAATTGCGATCCACCACACACCTGCAACAGACGACACACGCAACCCATCACGTATATGCGAACCACCAGTTATATGCAAGAAAGCCCACATGCGCAACTCACAACATACATGTGAACCACCACTCATCTGCATTAGACCACACATGCATCCCACCACGCAAGATGCGAACCGCCATTTATATGCAACAACCCCACATACGCAACTCACAGCATATATGCGATCCACCACTCATCTGCATAACCCACACACGGAACCCACCACGTACATGCGATCCACCAGGCACCTGCAACAGATCACACACGCAACCCACCACATACATAGGAACCAACAAGCACATGCAACACTACACATACTCAACCCACAACGTACATGCGATCCACAACGCACATGCAACAGACGACATGCAACCCACCAAGTACATGCAATCTACCACTCGCCTGCATCAGACCATACAAGCTACCCACAACGTCCATGCGATTCACCACACACCTGCAACAGACCATATACGCAATCCACAACGTACATAGGAACCAGCAAGCATATGCAAGAAACTACACACACTCAACCCACAACATACAGCCAATACACAACGCATCTGACACAGACGACACACGCAACCCACCACGTACAGGCGGTCCGCCATACAACTGCAGCAGACCACACAAGCAACGCACCACGTACACGCAATCCACCACGCACGCAGCTGCAACAGACCACACACGCAAAGGACCACGTACATAGGAACCACCTAGCACGTGCAACAAACTACACCCACTCAACCCCTTACGCGCATGCGATCCACAACTCACCTGCAAAAGACGACATACTCAACCCAACACGTACATTCACCCCACCACACCTGCTTCACACCACACACGCAACCCGCCACGTACATGCGATCCCCATGCACCTGCAAGACCACATACGCAACCCACCACGTACATGCAATCCAATAAGCACTTGCAACAGACCACACTCAAGCAAAAGACCACGTACATATGATTCACCAAGAACATGCAACAGACCACACACGAAAACTGCCACGTATATGTGATCCAAAACTTACTTGCAACAAACCGCACGCAACCCCCACTTACATACAATCCACCACGCACACACAACAGACCACACATGCAACCCACCACATACATGCGATTCACCACGCACATGAAATAGACAACACACATAAACCACCAAGTACATACGATCTAACACGCACATGCAAAAGACGAAACGCGGAACCCACTAAGGACATACGACGCACCAGACACATGGAACAGAACACTCACGCAACCTACCACATATATGCGATCCAAGACGCGCACGCAACCCACTACGTACATGCGATCCACCATTCGTCTGAAAGAAACTACATACGCAACCCATCACGGACATGCGATCCACTACGCACATGCAACTGGCCACACACGCAACCCACAATGCACATCGGATCACCACGCACCTACAACCGACCACACAACCCACCACGTACATGCGAACCACCAAGCACATGCAACAAACCACAGACGCAACCCACCACGTATATGCGATCCAACGCATCTGCAACAGGGCAAAAGCAACCCACCATGTTCCTGTGATCCACAACGTACTTGCATCAGACCACAAACACAACCCACCACGTACATGTAGCAGACCACACATAACCCAACAAGTACATGCATTCCATCCCAGACTTGCAACAGACCATACACGCAACCTAACAAGTACGTGGAATCCACAACGCACCTGCAATAGACCTCACACGCAACCCACCACGTACAAGCGATCCACTCCGCACCTGCGACAGAAAACATACATGCAACCAACCACTTATATGCGATCCAACACGTACCTGTAACAGACCATACACGCAACCCACCACTGCAACAACTGCAAGAGAACACACACGCAATCCACCACGCACATGCGATCCAACAAGCACCTGCAACAGACCACACTCACGCAAAAGACAACGTACATATATTCCACCCCGAACATGCAGGACCTCGCACGCAACCTATCACGTACGTGCAACAGCACTCACGCAACCCCAGTTTACATAACATCCACCACGCACATGCAACAGTCCACACACGCAATCCACCGCATACATGCGATTCACCACGCACATGAGATAGACAACACAAGCAAACCACCACGTACATGCGAACCACCAAGCACATGCAACACACCCCACATACGCAACTCACAACGTACATACGATCCTCCACGCATCTGCGACAGACCACACACACAACCCACCAAGTACATACGAACCACCAAGCTCATACAGCAAACCCCACACACGCAACCCAAAATGTACATGCGATCCACCAAATACCTACAACATACCACACACTCAACCTACCATGTACATGCTAACCACCATGCACATGCAATAAACCCCACACATGCAACCCACCACGTACATGCGATCCAAAATGCCCCTGCAAGAAACCACATACGCAACCCATCACGGACATACAATCCACCACGCACACGCAACATTCCACACACGCAACCCACCGCATACATGCGATTCACCATGCACATGAGATAGACAACACAAGCAAACCACCACGTAATGTGATCCAACACGCACATGCAAAGGACCAAACATGCAACCCACCACGGACATACGATCCACCACGCATATGCAACAGAAGACACACGGAACCCACCTGACACACACCTGCGATCCAACACGTACATGCGATCCAACACGCACATGCAAAAGACCAAACACGCAACCCACCACGGACATGTGATACACCACGCATATGCAACAGACGACACACGGAACCCACCATGTACATGCGATCCACCGTACCTACAACAGACCACACGTACATGCGATCCACCGTACCTACAACAGACCACACGTACATGCGATCCACCACACACCTGCAACAGACCAAACACGCAACTCGTCACGTACATGAGATCCACTCCACCACACACCTGCAACAGACCAAACACGCAACTCGTCACGTACATGAGATCCACCACGCACCTGCAACAAAACACATGCAAACCACCACGTATATGCGATCCACTGCGCACCTGCAACGTACCTGACACGCAACCGACCACGTACAAGCGATCCACCACGCATTTACAAAAGACATTACACGCAGTCCACCACGTACTTGCGATTCACCAAGTACCAGTAATAGACCACACACGAATTTCTCCACATATATGCCATCCAACACGGACCTGTAATAGTCCACACACGCAACTCACCATATACATCCGATCTAACACAAATGCGACAGACTACACACGCAACCCACCTCATACATGCGATCCACCATGCACATGCAGCAGACCACACACGCAACCCAACGTCTACATTCGACCGACTACGCACATGCAACAGACGACACACGCAACCCACCAAGTATATCCGATCCAGCACAAATACAACAGACCGTACACGCAACCCACCACATACATGCAATCCACCATGCACATGCAATAAACCACACACGTAACCTAACGTCTACATGCGACCGACTACGCACATGCAACAGATAACAAACGCAACCCACCACATACATCCGACCCACCACGCACATGCAATAGACCACACACGCAACCCAACACGTACATGCGATCCACCACGCACATACAACAGACCACACATGCAACCCAAGGTGTACATGCGATCGATCACACATATGCAACAGACCATACATACATCACCACGTACATACGGTTCACGTCGCACGTACAACATAACACAAATGCAACCCACCACACACCTGCAATAGACCACACACGCAACCAACCACACACAGACCACATGGAATCCACCACGATTCTGGAACAGACCACACACGCAAATCAGAACGTACATGCGATCAACCAGACACCTGCAACAGAACACACACTTAACCCACAACGTACACGCAGTCCACCGCGCACCTGCAACAGACCATACACGCAGCCCCCCCCCCCCCACACGTATATGCGATCTAACGCGTACCTGCAAGAAACCACAATCGCAAACTTCCACCCCAAGCAAACACCAACCCATCACGTACATGCGATCCACCACACACCTGCAACAGACGATACACGCAACCCACCACATATATGGGTTCCACCACGCACATGCAACAGATCACACACGCAACCCCCCGTATATGCGAGCCAACACGTACCTGCAAGAAACCACAAACGCAACCCACCACCCCCAAGCGAACACACGCAACCCACCATGCACCTGTAACACCACACACGCAACCCACCACGTACATGTGATTCACCACGCACCTGCAACAGATGATACACGCAACATCACGTACATGCGATCCAACACGCACCTGCAACAGACCATACACGCAATCCACCATGTACCTGCAAACAACCAAACACATGCAACAACCCTACACACACAACCCACCACGGACATGCAAACCATAACGCACCTGCAACAACAAACACGCAACCCACCTCGTATATGCGAACCGCCACACACGCAACCCACCACATACATGCGATCCACCAAGCGCTTGCAAGAAACCATACACGCATCCACCACGGATGTGCGATCCGCCACGCACATGCAACAGACCACACACACGCAACCCATCTCTCGTACATGCGATCCACCACTCACCTGCATCAGACCACATGTAACCCATCATGTACATGCGATCCACCACGCACCTGCAGAAACCACAAACGCAACCCACCACGTGCATGCGATTCACCACACGCCTGCAAAAAAAACCACACACGCAACCCACCACGTATATGCGATACAACTCGCACCTGCAAGATACTATAAATGCAACCCACCACGCACATGCAACAAGATACGCTACCCACCACGTACATGCAGTCTACCACACACCTGCCAGATATACACAACCCACCACGTACATGCGATCCACCACGCACTGCAAGAGCACACACGCAACCCATCACGTACATACGAAACACCACGCACCTGCAACACAACAAATTCAACCCACCACGTACATGTGATCCACCACGCACCTGCAACAGACCACCACACGCAAATTACCACGTACATGCATCACCACACATCCCAACAAGTACATGCATTCCATTACGGACGTACAACAGACCACACATACAACCCGACAAGTACATGCAATCCAGCGTTCACTTGCAACAGACGTCACACGCAACCCACCACGTACAAACAATCCACTACGCACCTGCAACAGACCACACACGCAACACATCAGGTACTTGCGATCAAAAAAGCACCTGCAACATAAAACACACACGCAACCTACCACATATATGCGATCCAATATGCACCTGTAACAGAACACACACGCAACCCACCACTTACGTCCGATCCAACACCCCTTGCAAGAGAACACACCCACCCACCACGTACTTGTGATCCATCAAGCACCTGTAACAGACCACACTCACGCAAAAGACCATGTACATATGATCCACCATGAACATGCAACAGACCACACACGCAACCTACCACGTACATGTGATTCACCACGTACGTGCAACAGACCACACGCAACCCCCAATTACATTCAATCCACCACACCCACGCACCAGACCACACGTAACACATCACGTACATGCGATCCGCAACACCTGCAACAGACCACACACGCAACCCACCACATGTATGCAATTCACCACGCATATGAAATAGAGAAGACACGCAAACCACCACGTACATGCGATCCAACACGCACATATAAAAGACCAAACACGCAACCCACTACAGACAAACGACCCACCAACCACACACATCAAAACTCACGCAATCCACCGCATACATGCAACATACTACACACGCAACCCACCGCGTATATGTGATCAACCTCGCGCCTGCAAGAAACTACTCACGCAACCCACCACAGACATGCAATCCACCATTCACATGCAACAGACCAAACACACGCAACCCAGAACGTACATGCGATCCAACACTCGTCTGCAACAGACCACACACGCAACCCACCACGTATATGCGGTCCATCACGCACCTGCAACAAACCACACACAACCCACCATGTATATGCGAACCACCAAGCACATGCAACCACACACACAACCCACCACGTACATGCGATTCACACCTACAACACGACAAAGAAACCCACCACGTACATGTGATTCACCACCCACCTGCAACAGAGCAGATGCAACCCACCACATGCAACAGACCACGCACATAAACTCACGGACGTGCAACAGACCGCACACGCCACCCACCTAGTACATGGAATCCACCACGCACCTGCAAGACCTCACATGCAACCTACCACGTGCAAGCGATCCACTTCGCAACTGCAATGGATCACATGCAACGCGCCAGGTGCATGCGATCGAAAAAGCACCTGCAAGAGAAAACACACGCAACCCTCCACATACGTGCGATCCAACACGCGCATGCATAAGACCAATGACAACCCACTACGGACATACGACCCACCAGACACATGGAACAGAACAATCACGCAACCCACCATATACTTGCAAACCACGACGCACATGCAATATACCACACGCAACCCACCACGTACATCCGATTCAACATACCTGCAAGAAAACACACGCAACCCACCACGTACATCCGATCCAACATGCCTGCAAGAAAACACACACGCAGCCCACCACGTACATACGACCCACCAAGCACCTGCAACACCACACTCACGCACAAGACCACGTGCATATGATACACCACGAACATTCAACAGACCACACGCGCAACCTACCACATACATGCGATCCATCACGTACGTGCAACAGACCATACGCACCCCCACGTACATACAATCCACCACGCACACGCAACAGACCACACACGCAACTCACCACATACATGCTATTCACAACGCACATGAAATAGACAACACACGCTAATCCCTCGTACATGCGATCCAACACGCACATGCATAAGACCAAAGACAACCCACTACGGACATATGACCTGCCAGACACATGCAACAGAACAATTACGCAACCCACCATATATTTTCGATCCACGACGTACATGCAACATACCACACGCAACCCACCACGTACATACGACCCACCAAGCACCTGCAACAGACCACCCTCGCGCAAAAGACCACGTACATATGATCCACCACGAACATCCAACAGACCACACACGCAACCTTCCACATACATGCGATCCGTCACGTACGTGCAACAGACCACACGCAACCCCCACGTACATACAATCTACCACGCACACGCAGCAGACCACACACGCAACCCACCACATACATGCTATTCACAACGCACTTGAAATAAACAGCACACGCAAATCACCACGTACATGCGATCTAAGACGCACATGCTTAAGACCAAAGAACCCACTACGGACATCCGACTTACCAGACACATACAACAGAACAATCGCGCAACCCACCACATACAGGCGATCCACAACGTACATGCAACATACCACACAACCCACCACGTACATGCTATCCACCTGACACGTACATGCGATCCACCACGCACATGCAACAGGCCACACACCTGCAACAGAACATACGCAACCCACACGTATATGGGGTCCACCACGCACCAACAACAATACACAAACGCAAACCATCACGTACATACGAGCCACCACGCACCTGCAAAAGACGACTCACGGAACCTACCTCGTATATGCGATCCACCACGAACTCGCAACAGACCACAAACTCAAACAGGCGCATTCATGCGGTTAACCACACCCTTGCATCACGACACACGCAACCCACCACGTACATATGATCGAACACGCACCAGCAACAGATCACACACACGCAACCCACCACGTAAATGCGATGCACCTCGCACCTGCAACAGACCACACACTCAAACTACCACGTACATGTGATGCAGCGCAAACCTCGAAGACCACGCACGCGATCTACCACGTACATGCGATCCAATACGCACATACAACAGACCACACACGCAACACCCTACGTACATGCGATCCAACACACACCTGAACAGACTACACACGCAACCAACCACACATACATTCCACTGCGCACCTGCAACAGGCCAGATACGGAACCCAACACGTACATGCCATCCAACACGCACCTGTAACACAACACACGCAACCCACCACACACATGCGATCCACCACGCACCTGCAACAGACTACACACGCAAAGTACCACGTGCATGTGATCCAACAAGCACCTGCAAAGACCACACACACGCAACCCACCATTTACATGCGATCCACCACTCATGCAACAGACCACACACACAACCCACCACATTTATGCAGTCCACCACCCACCTGCAAGAGAAAACACAAGCAACCAACCATGTATGTGCGATCCATCAAGCACCTGCAACAGACCACACGCTACGCGCCACGGACATGCAATCCGAAACGCACATGCAACAGACCACACACACGCAACCCACCATGTACAGTCGATCCACCACGCACATGCAACAGACCACAAACACGCAGCTCACCACGTACATGTAATCCACCACGTAAATGCAACACCACACACGCAATACACGACGTACATGCGAACCATCACGCATCTGCAACAGAATACATGCAAACCACCACGTACATGCGATTCACCACGAACTTGCAACAGACTACAGTTGCAACCAACCACGTACACGCGATCCATCATGCACAGGCAAGACCACACATGCAACCGGCCATGTACATGCGCTCCACTACGCACAAGGCAACAGACCACACACGCAACCCACCACGTACATGCGATCCACTATGCACATAGAACAGCCCACACACGCAACCCATCAAGTACATGCGATCCACGACACACCTGCAACAGACTAATCGTGCAATTCACCACGTACATATGATCCTTCACGCAACTGAAATAGACCACACACTCGCAACCCACCACGTACATGCGATCCACTACGCAACTGCAACAAGCAACACACGCATCCCACCAGGTATATTCAGTCCACTACACACTGGCAACAGACCACACATGCAAACCACCATGTGCGTGTGATCCAACATACACCTGAAATAAACCACACAAAACCCACCACATACATGCGATCCACCAAATACCTGCAACAGACCACATACGTAACCTACCACGTACATGCGATCTACTAAGCACTTGCAACAGACCACACACGCAAACTTCCATGTACATATGATCCACCATATACCTACAACAGACCACACACAACCCACACCACCTACATACGATCTATCACGCACCTGCATCGGGACAAACGCGCAACTCAACACGTACATGCAATCCACCACTCACCTGCAACAGACCACACTTGCACCCCACCACGAACATGCAATACACCACGCACCTGCAGCAGACCACAAACGCAACACCCCACATGCATGCGATCAACCACGTACTTACAAAAGACCACACACACACACACACACACACACACACACACACACACACCATCTACGTGCGATCCATCACGCACCTGCATCGGGACAAACGCGCAACCCACCACGTACATGCAATCCACCACGCACAAGCAACAGACAACACCCGCAATCCCCCACGTACATGCAATTCACCAGGCACACGCAACAGACCACATACGCACCCACCACGTATGCGCGATCCACCAAGCACATGCAATTGACCACACACGTACCCCACCACGTACATGCGATCTACCACGCACCTGCAACAGACCATACACGTACCAACACCGCGCTGGCCGCCTCACCCACCAACACGCGCTGGCCTCCTCACCCACTAACACGCGCTGGCCGCCTCACCCACCAACACGCGCTGGCCGCCTCACCCACCAACACGCGCTGGCCGCCTCACCCACCAACACACGCTGGCCGCCTCACCCACCAACACCGCGCTGGCCGCCTCACCCACCAACACGCGCTGGCCGCCTCACCCACCAACACCGCGCTGGCCGCCTCACCCTCCAACACCACGCTGGCCGCCTCACCCACCAACACCGCGGTGGCCGCCTCGTCCACCAACACCGCGCTGGCCGCCTCACCCACCAACACCACGCTGGCCACCTCACCCACCAACACCCCGCTGGCCGCCTCACCCACCAACACCGCGCTGGCCGCCTCACCCACCAACACGCGCTGGCCGCCTCACCCACCAACACGCGCTGGCCGCCTCACCCACCAACACGCGCTGGCCGCCTCACCCACTAACACCGCGCGGGCCGCCTCACCCACCAACACGCGCTGGCCGCCTCACCCACCAACACCGCGGTGGCCGCCTCACCCACCAACACCGCGCTGGCCGCCTCACCCACCAACACCGCGCTGGCCGCCTCACCCACCAACACCGCGCTGGCCGCCTCACCCACCAACACCGCGCTGGCCGCCTCACCCACCAACACCGCGGTGGCCGCCTCGTCCACCAACACCGCGGTGGCCGCCTCACCCACCAACACCAGGCTGGCCGCCTCACCCACCAACACCGCGCTGGCCGCCTCACCCACCAACACCGCGCTGGCCGCCTCACCCACCAACACCGCGCTGGCCGCCTCACCCACCAACACCACGCTGGCCGCCTCACCCACCAACACCGCGCTGGCCGCCTCACCCACCAACACCACGCTGGCCGCCTCACCCACCAACACGCGCTGGCCGCCTCACCCACCAACACCGCGCTGGCCGCCTCACCCACCAACACGCGCTGGCCGCCTCACCCACCAACACGCGCTGGCCGCCTCACCCACCAACACGCGCTGGCCGCCTCACCCACTAACACCGCGCTGGCCGCCTCACCCACCAACACGCGCTGGCCGCCTCACCCACCAACACCGCGGTGGCCGCCTCACCCACCAACACCGCGCTGGCCGCCTCACCCACCAACACCGCGCTGGCCGCCTCACCCACCAACACCGCGCTGGCCGCCTCACCCACCAACACCGCGCTGGCCGCCTCACCCACCAACACCGCGGTGGCCGCCTCGTCCACCAACACCGCGGTGGCCGCCTCACCCACCAACACCACGCTGGCCGCCTCACCCACCAACACCGCGCTGGCCGCCTCACCCACCAACACCGCGCTGGCCGCCTCACCCACCAACACCGCGCTGGCCGCCTCACCCACCAACACCACGCTGGCCGCCTCACCCACCAACACCGCGCTGGCCGCCTCACCCACCAACACCACGCTGGCCGCCTCACCCACCAACACGCGCTGGCCGCCTCACCCACCAACACCGCGCTGGCCGCCTCACCCACCAACACGCGCTGGCCGCCTCACCCACCAACACGCGCTGGCCGCCTCACCCACCAACACGCGCTGGCCGCCTCACCCACTAACACCGCGCTGGCCGCCTCACCCACCAACACGCGCTGGCCGCCTCACCCACCAACACCGCGGTGGCCGCCTCACCCACCAACACCGCGCTGGCCGCCTCACCCACCAACACCGCGCTGGCCGCCTCACCCACCAACACCGCGCTGGCCGCCTCACCCACCAACACCGCGCTGGCCGCCTCACCCACCAACACCGCGGTGGCCGCCTCGTCCACCAACACCGCGCTGGCCGCCTCACCCACCAACACCGCGCTGGCCGCCTCACCCACCAACACCACGCTGGCCGCCTCACCCACCAACACCGCGCTGGCCGCCTCACCCACCAACACCACGCTGGCCGCCTCACCCACCAACACGCGCTGGCCGCCTCACCCACCAACACGCGCTGGCCGCCTCACCCACTAACACCGCGCTGGCCGCCTCACCCACCAACACGCGCTGGCCGCCTCACCCACCAACACCGCGGTGGCCGCCTCACCCACCAACACCGCGCTGGCCGCCTCACCCACCAACACCGCGCTGGCCGCCTCACCCACCAACACCGCGCTGGCCGCCTCACCCACCAACACCGCGCTGGCCGCCTCACCCACCAACACCGCGGTGGCCGCCTCGTCCACCAACACCGCGGTGGCCGCCTCACCCACCAACACCAGGCTGGCCGCCTCACCCACCAACACCGCGCTGGCCGCCTCACCCACCAACACCGCGCTGGCCGCCTCACCCACCAACACCGCGCTGGCCGCCTCACCCACCAACACCGCGCTGGCTGCTCCTGTATGTAGGAGGTTCATTTTAGCATTGCTGCCTTTGGCTTGCTCTTTCCTGCATCCATTTTGTTCTTCCTAATCAACATTTCATGACCCAAAGTTAAATTGCTGTAATAGTTTCTTCTTCTGATGGCATTACAGCATTAGAGATACTATTGTGTAAGGAAAAACTTTGTAAATCCAGTATTTGAATGATTTAAAACTAATGTTTCCACTTCATCCACCAACTGGTTAACAGTAGAGGGTTCGTCCAATAATGTTAACAGTTAAGGTGGCAACTGTCTTTAAACTATGCCTATATATGAACTCTACTCCAGGTGGGAATAATGTTGGTAGTCGTGTGGCACCTCTCATATCCCCCCCCCCCCCTCAATACTCACAACAAACTTCCATTCTTTTATGACCTATATTGTCTTGTGACACAGAGCAGTAGATCGTGTGTTCTCTATACATCCCACTTCCCTCAGCTGCTCAGAGTGCTACACTGTTCTAGTCTGAGCTACAAATATTAGAGCATCAATACTTCACTCCTCACTCGGTGCTACACTTACCAACGCAGTGGTTTGTGCCCAGCCTTACATTGTTTACCGGTGGTAGAGAAAAAAAGATATTGATCTATGAAGAAAAAATAATCACTAGAATTGCTGATCAATCACTGTTGGTAGATTTGGAAGGTCGACCACTCTGGCCTTTCCTCATCAGAAAATTTATTTTTTTTAACTTGTTTGTTGTTAGTTAGACAAACTATTTGGATGTTTTTAACTTTAATTCACTTTAACTATGCAAAAAAAAAAACCTTACTACCGACCATTAACCTTGAATATGGAGATCGTACTTGAGCCTGGTATATGATGCAACATATATGGCTATGATATGTTTGTGATGATGATGATGATGATGATGATGATGATGCACTAGCCTCGTGTAGGACAAATACAGTATAATGGATTACATGTCAACTGACCAAGCTTTCCATATTGTCTCCGAGGCGTGCGTAGCGGAGATACCTATAACAAAGTTGTATTGTTATGATGAAATGAAGTAGATTTACGGTGAACCTCATTTCCAGGTGAGTGAATCAGTACTTGTAACATCTAATGTTACCACCGCTCTGTTACTGAGATGTCTAACACACTTTCACGGAGTGATCGACGACCTAACGAAAACGATTAATATCTTACTTTCTTGTTAGATACTCACTCAGGCCAACTGGAAAATCAATAAACACAAAGTTAGGGATGTTATTTGATACAAGTAGTTGAATGTTGATGATCGTACACGAAGGGGTGAGGTTCTAATGGTAAATGGGGTTTACTTTTCTTCAAGGTCTGATATTTAAAGGAAATGCATATTTAAGAATATTTGTACTTTCTTTAAAACTTAAACCCTTCATAGGGATGATCAGCTGGTGTCATGACCGCTATTCCTTCGCAAGGAACACCTGAGTGGTTCAGTATTAAAGCACAAACGAGCACACCGCTACAATGACCCGGGCGGTCAACCATATCCTTTAATGACCTGTGTAGACCCCGTCGCTCACCAACGTGAGACGAAGGGTATTCGAGGACATATTATTCGAAAAAAAGAGTGAATGTTGGGGTGAAGAGGGTGGTGAGAGTAAGTGAGCTTGGGAAGGAGACTTGTGTGAGGAAGTACCAGGAGAGACTGAGTACAGAATGGAAAAAGGTGAGAACAATGGAAGTAAGGGGAGTGGGGGAGGAATGGGATGTATTTAGGGAATCAGTGATGGATTGCGCAAAAGATGCTTGTGGCATGAGAAGAGTGGGAGGTGGGTTGATTAGAAAGGGTAGTGAGTGGTGGGATGAAGAAGTAAGAGTATTAGTGAAAGAGAAGAGAGAGGCATTTGGACGATTTTTGCAGGGAAAAAATGCAGTTGAGTGGGAGACGTATAAAAGAAAGAGACAGGAGGTCAAGAGAAAGGTGCAAGAGGTGAAAAAAGGGCAAATGAGAGTTGGGGTGAGAGAGTATCATTAAATTTTAGGGAGAATAAAAAGATGTTCTGGAAGGAGGTAAATAAAGTGCGTAAGACAGGGGAGCAAATGGGAACTTCAGTGAAGGGCGCAAATGGGGAGGTAATAACAAGTAGTGGTGATGTGAGAAGGAGATGGAGTGAGTATTTTGAAGGTTTGTTGAATGTGTTTGATGATAGAGTGGCAGATATAGGGTGTTTTGGTCGAGGTGGTGTGCAAAGTGAGAGGGTTAGGGAAAATGATTTGGTAAACAGAGAAGAGGTAGTAAAAGCTTTGCGGAAGATGAAAGCCGGCAAGGCAGCAGGTTTGGATGGTACTGCAGTGGAATTTATTAAAAAAGGGGGTGACTGTATTGTTGACTGGTTGGTGAGGTTATTTAATGTATGTATGACTCACGGTGAGGTGCCTGAGGATTGGCGGAATGCGTGCATAGTGCCACTGTACAAAGGCAAAGGGGATAAGAGTGAGTGCTCAAATTACAGAGGTATAAGTTTGTTGAGTATTCCTGGTAAATTATATGGGAGGGTATTGATTGAGAGGGTGAAGGCATGTACAGAGCATCAGATTGGGGAAGAGCAGTGTGGTTTCAGAAGTGGTAGAGGATGTGTGGATCAGGTGTTTGCTTTGAAGAATGTATGTGAGAAATACTTAGAAAAGCAAATGGATTTGTATGTAGCATTTATGGATCTGGAGAAGGCATATGATAGAGTTGATAGAGATGCTCTGTGGAAGGTGTTAAGAATATATGGTGTGGGAGGCAAGTTGTTAGAAGCAGTGAAAAGTTTTTATCGAGGATGTAAGGCATGTGTACGTGTAGGAAGAGAGGAAAGTGATTGGTTCTCAGTGAATGTAGGTTTGCGGCAGGGGTGTGTGATGTCTCCATGGTTGTTTAATTTGTTTATGGATGGGGTTGTTAGGGAGGTGAATGCAAGAGTTTTGGAAAGAGGAGCAAGTATGAAGTCTGTTGGGGATGAGAGAGCTTGGGAAGTGAGTCAGTTGTTGTTCGCTGATGATACAGCGCTGGTGGCTGATTCATGTGAGAAACTGCAGAAGCTGGTGACTGAGTTTGGTAAAGTGTGTGAAAGAAGAAAGTTAAGAGTAAATGTGAATTAGGGCAAGGTTATTAGGTACAGTAGGGTTGAGGGTCAAGTCAATTGGGAGGTGAGTTTGAATGGAGAAAAACTGGAGGAAGTGAAGTGTTTTAGATATCTGGGAGTGGATCTGGCAGCGGATGGAACCATGGAAGCGGAAGTGGATCATAGGGTGGGGGAGGGGGCGAAAATTCTGGGAGCCTTGAAGAATGTGTGGAAGTCGAGAACATTATCTCGGAAAGCAAAAATGGGTATGTTTGAAGGAATAGTGGTTCCAACAATGTTGTATGGTTGCGAGGCGTGGGCTATGGATAGAGTTGTGCGCAGGAGGATGGATGTGCTGGAAATGAGATGTTTGAGGACAATGTGTGGTGTGAGGTGGTTTGATCGAGTAAGTAACGTAAGGGTAAGAGAGACGTGTGGAAATAAAAAGAGCGTGGTTGAGAGAGCAGAAGAGGGTGTTTTGAAATGGTTTGGGCACATGGAGAGAATGAGTGAGGAAAGATTGACGAAGAGGATATATGTGTCGGAGGTGGAGGGAACGAGGCGAAGAGGGAGACCAAATTGGAGGTGGAAAGATGGAGTGAAAAAGATTTTGTGTGATCGGGGCCTGAACATGCAGGAGGGTGAAAGGAGGGCAAGGAATAGAGTGAATTGGAGAGATGTGGTATACCGGGGTTGACGTGCTGTCAGTAGATTGAATCGGGGCATGTGAAGCGTCTGGGGTAAACCATGGAAAGCTGTGTAGGTATGTATATTTTGCGTGTGTGGACGTATGTATATACATGTGTATGGGGGTGGGTTGGGCCATTTCTTTCGTCTGTTTCTTTGCGCTACCTCGCAAACGCGGGAGACAGCGACAAAGAAAAAAAAAAAATATTCGAATGGTCATTTCCTTGTTAGGGGCGATAATAGCCTAGTGGTAGCGCTCCAGCTTGCCACGCAGGGAACGATGTGGTATACCGGGGTCGACGTGCTGTCAGTGGATTGAACCAAGGTATGTGAAGCGTCTGGGGTAAACCATGGAAAATTTCGTGGGGCCTGGATGTGGAAAGGGAGCTGTGGTTTCGGTACATTACACATGACAGCTAGAGACTGAGTGTGAACGAATGTGGCCTTTGTTGTCTTTTCCTAACTCTACCTCGGGTGTGTGTGTGTGTGTGTGTGTGTGTGTGTGTGTGTGTGTGTGTGTGTGCGCTATTTCATGTGTGGCGGGGTGGCGACGAGATAGATGAAGGCAGCAAGTATGAATATGTACGTGTGTATATATGTATATGTCTGTGTATTATATATATGTATACGTTGAAATGTGCGTGTGTGGGCGTTTATGTATGTACATGTTTATGTGGGTGGATTGGGCCATTCTTTCGTCTGTTTCCTTGCGCTACCTCGCTAACGCGGGAGATGGCGAATAATGATAATAATAATGATAATTATATATATATATATATATATATATATATATATATATATATATATATATATATATATATATATATATATATATATATATATGTTATCCCTGGGGATAGGGGAGAAAGAATACTTCCCACGTATTCCCTGCGTGTCGTAGAAGGCGACTAAAAGGGAAGGGAGCGGGGGGCTGGAAATCCTCCCCTCTCGTTTTTTTTTAATTTTCCAAAAGAAGGAACAGAGAAGGGGGCCAGGTGAGGATATTCCCTCAAAGGCCCAGTCCTCTGTTCTTAACGCTACCTCGCTATCGCGGGAAATGGCGAATAGTATGAAAAAAAAAATATATATATATATATGTGTGTGTGTGTGTGTGTGTGTATGTGTGTGTGATGGTCGTTTATATAAGACACAGTTATATATAAAGTCGTTTATTTCAGGAGTGTCCTGACGGACGGGGGACTCGTTCGTTTAATCCAGAATGTGGATGTCTCACTGACTCAGCTGCCACTGAGGAGGAGGACCCAGGTAATGGCCTCTGTTAAGACCCATGCAAATTTAAGTTATACTACTATGACCACACTTAGCTGCCAGCGAGAGAGAGGGCTCAGGCGGTAGTGTATTGGCCCCGTCCAGTACCCAAGCCAAATCAAGGAATATCCATACCTTATGTACCTAGGAGCAATCCCTTTAGGTTGTAAGCTCATGACAGCAGCCGCCCTGGGTGGTGTTACCGTCCTGCCTGAGCAGCGTTAAAAGCGGTGCCTGGAACCATCCTGCACCCTCCATGTCAGGATTGCTGGGCTTACTTTCTGTCTTCATGAACACTGGATTACCGGGCTAGTCCTAGCTTCTCCTTACAAGCACCAAATATCTAATCAGATCTAAAGTATTTTCTTCACATATGTTTTTTTTTTCCCTGTCATCTCTTGTCTCCACAATCTTTTCATAGGAAATGGTAGAGTCCATCGAACTTATGGCGCCTCGTCCCCAGCATCGTGGGGTGCTAAGAATCTCCAGGTTCCCGCCTCCAGTGAGAAGGAGGCTCACACGGTGGTAGCAGCGGCCTCTTCCACGACCTTTGCCTCTCTAATAGATCTGCCTCGTTTTCTTTTCACTGTACCAACATTCACGTTTTGTTTTGTTTTATCAACCTCTCTTCCGTTGAACACCATCTGTGTAGTACCTCTCAGTGTCTTACTTCCCTCTAAGACCCAGTTGTTTACACCACACCGCACACAAGCCCCGTCATCATATCCAAGTATAATTTCCACTCACGATTCTGATTCAGAGGTGATGACTGTGCTCATTCCAACATCAACACACCTGTGGCTCGCCTCGAAAACCTTGAGTCCCCCAAACTTTGATGTTATTTGGCTAATGGTCTGTTTTCCTTTGTTATTCTTTTTTCTGCCGACTGCTTTCCTAATTCTATAAATTTTGTATATTATTTCAGTTATCTAAACACTTGTCATAAGACCGTGATATTCTCTCACCCGCAAGCCGAGATTTTCTACTGTGGAGATTTCAACATTCACCATAGGGAATGGTTGAATTCCGCCATTATTGATGGTGGGGGATTGAAGCCCTCACCTTCTCCGTTCTCAGTCATCTAGAACAATTTATCACCCACCTCACACATATCCCTGACCGCTGTGACTATTCTCCCATAGCTCTCGATCTGTTGTTTTTCACCTCAAGTCTATCCTGCTGGAGCTACAGTCTCGCCCACATTTGACCATGCCATCGTAAATGTATTTATTTTAACGGCACCTCCCCCTCCAGCAGCCCCTTCAAAAGCGTCCATATCGGCGTCTCAATAAAGCTGGCTGGAATAACTTGCAAAAAGTCTTTCCTTGTTTAGATTACGGTCTCTCCTGTGGTGATGCTTCTGTCTCCACCCAACATATAGCAGAGGTTATTGTTGTGGGAATGGGAGCACATGTCCCCTCTTCCTCCAAGATCACTACTTCTTCAAGCCCATGGTTCAACCAATCCTGCTCTGAGGCCTCAGACATGTTGGGCGTGGAAAAACTTTCCTTCCTTCGACTCCCGTTCAGCATTCATCACTGACCGTAATCGTTGCAAGTGCGTCATGCGTGAGGCAAAGCGTTCCTTTATCTAAAGGTGGTGCGATAACCTCTCCCCTTCATTCATTGATAGATCTTTGTGGTGTTTAGCCAGGGGCATCTCTGATAGCTTCTGCCGCTCTACCTTTCCGTCAGTCTTCCGTTCGAACGGTACTTTAGCTGTCTCTCTTCTGTAGCTATTACTTTGGTTTTCCGAGAGCTGGTTGATTGTGTACCTCCACCATTAGTTAGGCCAAGTAAGACTCAGCAAGTCGTTGCGTCATGTGTTTAATGTGTGGCCGTTGGCAACTCAAAGAGTGAGACGTTTTGATAACAGTTTCTCTCCCTACATCTCGAAGCTTTGAAACTCACTCATCCCTCATGTCTTGCCCAATAACTACGACCTGGCACTTTTTTAAAGACATGTTTTTCAGTTCCTCTAAAATTCGTAACGACTTTTCATTCTCTCTCTCTCTCTCTCTCTCTCTCTCTCTCTCTCTCTCTCTCTCTCTCTCTCTCTCTCTCTCTCTCTCTCTCTCTCTCTCTCTCTCTCTCTCTCTCTCTCTCGTCGACGTCTTTATATTTCAGTAAAGTTGAGTCTTGGTGTGGAATCTTCTCCGTGACGAAGCCTCCCTCCAACATGAAAAAAGTACCGGAAATCCCATGCATGCCACACTCGTGCAACATGTCTCTCATATGGAACACACCATACTGATACATCACACCATATTTGCAACACATACAACACAATACACCACACATGCAACACACATTATATACAATACACCACACATGCAACACGCGTTATATACACCACACATGCATCACACGTTATATACAATACGCTACACACGGTATGAACAATACACAACACATGCAACACACGTTATATACAATACGCAACACACGTTATATACAACACATGCAACACACATTATATACAATGCACCACACATGAAACACACGTTATGTACAATACACCACACATACAACACACGTTATATACAACACGCAACACATCATTACATACAGTAAATGACATGCATGCATCATACCACACATGAAACACACCATACATGAGCAACACACCACACACACGCAGGACACCACATATGTACCTCACTACACATGCAACACGCCTTACACATTCAGCACATGACACACGTATAACACACCGCATACGTGCAGTACGCCACAAGATGTAACACATAACGGATATGAAACACACCAAACACATGCAACAAAACACACACGTGAAACACATCACACAAGTGCAGCTCCCCACTACACATATGCAACACAACAGACATAAGATACACTACATACATGCAACTTGCCTTATACATGTAATACACCACTCACAGGCTAGAAACCAAACACATGCAACACGCTAAACACATGTGATACATGTGTGTGTGTGTGTGTGTGTGTGTGTGTGTGTGTGTGTGCATACATAAATAGGAGTGAACACATGGTTGAGACAAGGTTAAGAAGACAAGACAACACGATTGCAAAACTGTCTCCCCGTAAAACACAATTGAACATGCAATACACCGCACACACAACGCCACACTCTTGTAACACACTAGAACACACGTGTAAAACATCACACCACACATACAACACACCACATGCAAACATCATCCCACATATGCAACAAACCACACACAAACACCACACCACACATGCAACACACCACACACAAACATCACACCACACATACAAAACACCACACACAAACATCACACCACACATACAACACACCACACTCATACATTACACCACACATACAACACCACACATACAACACACCACATGCAAACATCACACCACACATACAACATACCACACACAAACATCACACCACACATACAACACACCACACACAAACATCACACCACACAAACATCACACCACACATACAGCACACCACACACAAACATTACACCACACATAAAACACACCACACACAAACATCACACCATATATGCAATACACCACACACGAACATCACATCATCCATGGAACACACCACACACAAAAATCACACCACACATACAACTCACCACACACAAACATCACGCCACACATACAACACACCACACACAAACATTACACCACACATAAAACACACCACACACAAACATCACACCATATATGCAATACACCACACACGAACATCACATCATCCATGGAACACACCACACACAAACATCACACCACACATACAACACACTACACACAAACATCACACCACACATACAACACACCACACACAAACATCACACCACACATACAACACACCACACACAAACATCACACCACACATAAAACACACCACACACAAACATCATATCACACATACAACACACCACACTCATACATTACACCACCCATGCAACACCACACAAACATTACACCAGACATACAACACATCACACAAAAACATCACACCACACATACAACACATCACACCACACATACAACACACCACACACAAACATCTCACCACACATAAAACACACCACACACAAACATCACACCACACATACAACACATCACACCACACATACAACACACCACACACAAACATCTCACCACACATAAAACACACCACACACAAACATCACATCACACATACACCTCACCACACTCATACATTACACCACCCATGCAACACCACACAAACATCACATCATACATGCAACACACCACACACAAACATCTCACCACACATAAAACACACCACACACAAACATCACACCACACATACAACACACCACACACAAACATCTCGCCACACATAAAACACACTACACACAAACATCACACCACACATACAACACACCACACACAAACATCTCACCACACATAAAACACACCACACACAAACATCACACCACACATACAACACACCACACACAAACATCTCACCACACATAAAACACACCACACACAAACATCACACCACACATACAACACACCACACACAAACATCTTGCCACACATAAAACACACCACACACAAACATCACACCACACATACAACACACCACACACAAACATCTCGCCACACATAAAACACACTACACACAAACATCACATCATACATACAACACACCACACACAAACATCTCACCACACATAAAACACACCACACACAAACATCACACCACACATACAACACACCACACACAGACATCTCGCCACACATAAAACACACTACACACAAACATCACACCACACATACACCTCACCACACTCATACATTACACCACCCATGCAACACCACACAAACATCACACCACACATACAACACACCACACACAAACATCTCGCCACACATAAAACACACTACACACAAACATCACACCACACATACACCTCACCACACTCATACATTACACCACCCATTCAACACCACACAAACATCACACCACACTTGAAACGCATCACACACAAACCATACCACACACAAACATCACACCATACATGCAATACACCACACACGGACATCACATCATACATGCAACACACCACACACAAACATCACACCACACATGCAACACACCCGGACACGAACATCACACCACACATACAACACATCACACAGGAACATCACACCACACATACAACACACCACACACAAACACTACACCACACATACAACACACCACACACAAACATCACATCATACATGCAACACACCACACACAAACATCTCACCACACATAAAATACACCACACACAAACATCACACCACACATACAACACACCACACACAAACATCACACCGCACATGCAACACCATACACAAACATCACACCACGTGCAATACAACGCACAAACATCACACCACATACAAACATCGTACTACTTATTCAACAAACCACACACAAACATTACACCACACAAACATCACACCACACAAACATCACACCACACATACAGCACACCACACATACAGCACACCACACACAAACATTACACCACACATACAACACACCACATACAAACATGTCACCACACATGCAATACACCACACACAAGCATCACACCACACGTACAACACACCACACACGAATATCACATCATAAAACATGCAACACACCACACAAACATCACACCACACATACAACATACCACACACAAACATTGCACCACACATACAACACACCACATACAAACATCATACCACACGCGCAATACACCACACACAGACATCACACCACAAACACACCAAACACAAACATGTCACCACACATACAACACACTACACACGAACATCACATCATAAAACATGCAACACACCACACAAAGATCACATCACACACAAACATCACACCACACATACAACACTCTACACACAAACACCACACCACACATGCAACACACCATACACAAACACTACACCACACATGCAACACACCATACACAAACATCACACCACACACAAACATCATTGCACACGAGCACTGCATCACACATGCAGTACATCTCACACATGATTAGATGTATAAGACAAAGCGAGGTCAAGTGGAAGGTGCAGGGGTTGAAGAAGAGGGCAAATTAGAGTTGGGGTGAGCGAACATCAATAAACTTTAGGAAGAATAAAAAGATCTTTTGGAAATAGATAAATAAGGTGCGAAAGACAAGAGAACAAATGGGAACATCGGTGAATGCGGCAAAAGAGGAAATATTAACAGATAGTGATGGAGTGAGGAAGAAACAGAGTGAGTGTTTAGAAGGATTGTCAAATGTGTTTGATGATAAAGTGGCAGATGTACGGTGTTTTGGTCGAGATGGTACGCAAAGTGTGAGTCAGGGAGAGTGGTTTGGTGAAGAGAGAAGAGGGAGTAAAAGCCTCGTATAAAATGAAATCCGGCAAGGCGGCCGGAGTGGATGATATTGCAGTTGAATTCATTAAGAAAGGGGGTGAGTGTGTTGTTGATTGGTTGGTAAGGATCGCTGTAAAGTGCCTGAAAAATTGCGGAATGCATATACAATGCCATTGTATAAAGGCAAGGGGGATAAAAGTGAGTGTTCAAATTACAGAGGTATAAGTTTGTTGATAGTACCTGGTAATTTGTATATGAGAGTATTGATTGAGAGGGAGAAGGCATGTACAGAGCATCAGATTGGGGTGCTCTGAAGTGGGTTCAGAAGTGGTAGAGGATGCGTGGATCAGGTGTTTGCGTTAAAAAACTGTTTGTAGGAAATGCTTAGAAAAACAGTGGATCTATATGTGGCATTTATGGATCTGGAGAAAGCATATGATGGGGTTGATGAAGATGCTTTGTTGAAGGTCTTAAGAATATTCGGTGTGGGAGGAAAGCAAGTAGAAGTAGTGAGGAGTTTTTGTGTAGAATGTAAGGCTTGTGTACGAATAAGGAAGAAAGGAGTGAATGCTTCCAAGTGAAGGTTTGTCTGCGGCAGGGGTGTGTGATGTCACCATGGTTGTTTGTTTATGGATTGGGTGGTGAGGGAGGTAAATGCAAGAGTCTTGGAGAGAGGGGCGAGTATGCAGTCTGTGGGGGATGGGAGGGCTTGGGAAGTGAATCAGTTCGTGTTCGCTAATGATACAAGCACTGGTGGGAGATTCGAGTGAGAAACTGCAGAAGTTGGTGACGATTTGGAAGAGTGTGTAAAAGGAGAAAGTTGAGAACGAATGTGAATAAAAATATACTTATTAAGTTCAGCAGGGTTGAGGGACAGGTTAATTGGGGTGTGAGTTTGAATGAAGTAAAACTGGAGGTGAAGTAGGTTAGATATCTGGGAGCAGACTTCGCAGCGAATGGAACCATGGATGTGTGGGAATAAGATGAGTGTGGTTGAATGAGCAGAAGAGGGTTTGCTGATATAGTTTGGATATATGGAGATAATGAGTGAGGAAAGGTCGACAAAGAGGATATATGTGTCAGAGGTGGAGGAAATAAGAAGAAAACGGTGACCAAGCTGGAGATGGAAGGATGGCGTGAAAAAGATTCTGAGCGATTGGGGCCTGAAAATGCAGAAGTGTGAAAGCCGTGCATGGGATAAAGTGAATTTAGAACAATTTAATATACTGGGGTCGACGTACTGTCTTTGGATTGAACCAGGGCATGTGAAGTGGCCGGGGTAAACCATGGTTTAAAGATCTGTTTTGCCTGGTTGTGGATAGGGATCTCTGGTTTCGGTGCATTACACATGACAGCTAGAAACTGAGTGTGAGCGGACGTGGCCTTTTTTCGTCTGTTCCTGGCAATACTTCGCTAACGCTGGAAAGGACAATCAAGTATATATATATATATATATATATATATATATATATATATATATATATATATATATATATATATATATATATATATATATTGTCGAGGTGGTGTGCAAAGTGAAAGGGCTAGGGAGAATGATTTGGTAAGCAGAGAGGAGGTAGTAAAAGCTTTGCGGAAGATGAAAGCCGGCAAGGCAGCGGGTTTGGATGGTATTGCAGTGGAATTTATTAAAAAAGGAGGTGACTGTGTTGCTGACTGGTTGGTAAGGTTATTTAATGTATTCAATGTATGATGAGGTGCCTGAGGACTGGCGGAATGCTTGCATAGTGCCATTGTACAAAGGCAAAGGGGATAAAGGTGAGTGCTCAAATTACAGAGGTATAAGTTTGTTGAGTATTCCTGGGAAATTATATGGGAGGGTATTGATTGAGAGGGTGAAGGCATGTACAGAGCATCGGATTGGGGAAGAGCAGTGTGGCTTTAGAAGTGGTAGAGGATGTGTGGATCAGGTGTTTGCTTTGAAGAATGTATGTGAGAAATACTTAGAAAAGCAAATGGATTTGTATGTAGCATTTATGGATCTGGAGAAGGCATATGATAGAGTTGATAGAGATGCTCTGTTTAAGGTATTGAGAGTATATGGTGTGGGAGGCAAGTTGTTAGAAGTAGTGAAAAGTTTTTATTGAGGATGTAAGGCATGTGTACGAGTAGGAAGAGAGGAAAGTAATTGGTTCTCATTGAATGTCGGTTTGCGGCAGGGGTGCGTGATGTCTCCATGGTTGTTTAATTTGTTTATGGTTGGGGTTGGTAGGGAGGTGAATGCAAGAGTTTTGGAGAGAGGGGCAAGTTTGCAGTCTGTTGTGGATGAGGGAGCTTGGGAAGTGAGTCAGTTGTTGTTCGCTGCTGATACAGCGCTGGTGGCTGATTCGTGTGAGAAACTGCAGAAGCTGGTGACTGAGTTTGGTAAAGTATGTGAAAGAATAAAGCTGAGAGTAAATGTGAATAAGAGCAAGGTTATTAAGTATAGTAGGGTTGAGGGACAAGTCAATTGGGAGGTAAGTTAGAATGGAGAAAAACTGGAGGAAGTGAAGTGTTTTAGATATCTGGAAGTGGATTTGGCAGCGGATGGAACCATGGAAGCTGAAGTGAGTCGTAGGGTGGGGGAGGAGGCGAAAGTTCTGGGGGCGTTGAAAAATGTGTGAAAGGCGAGAAGATTATCTCGGAAAGCAAAAATGGGTATGTTTGAAGGAATAGTGGTTCCGACAATGTTATATGGTTGCGAGGCGTGGGGTATAGATAGAGTTGTGCGGGGGATGGTTGATGTGCTGGAAATGAGATATTTGAGGACAATATGTGGTGCGAGGTTGTTTGACCAAGTAATGAAAGGGTAAGAGAGATGTGTGGTAATGAAAAGAGTGTGGTTGAGAGAGCAGAAGGGGGTGTTTTGAAATGGTTTGGTCATTTGGAAAGAATGAGTGAGGAAAGACTGACAAAGAGGATATATGTGTCAGAGGTGGAGGGAACGAGGAGAAGTGGGAGACCAAATTGGAGGTGGAAAGATTGGTGAAAAAGATTTTGAGTGATCGGGGCCTGAACATGCAGGAGGGTGAACGGCGTGCAAGGAATAGAGTGAATTGGAACGATGTGGTATACCGGGGTCGACGTGCTGTCAGTGGATTGAACCAGGGCATGTGAAGCGTCTGGGGTAAACCATGGAAAGTTTTGTTGGGCCTGAATGTGGAAAGGGAGCTGTGGTTTCGGTCCATTATACATGACAGCTAGAGACTGAGTGTGAACGAATGTGGCCTTTGTTGTCTTTTCCTAGTGCTACCTCGCGCACATGCGGGGAAGGAGGTTGTCATTTCATGTGTGGCGGGGTGGTGACGGGAATGAATAAGGGCAGACAGTATGAATTATGTGCATGTGTATATATTTATGTCTGTGTATATATATATATATATATATATATATATATATATATATATATATATATATATATACGTTGAGGTGTATAGGTATGTATATGTGCGTGTGTGGACGTGTATGTATATACTTGTGTATGTGGGTGGTTTGGGCCGTTCTTTCGTCTGTTTCCTTGCGCTATCTCACCAACGCGGGAGACAGCGACAAAGTATAATATATATATATATATATATATATATATATATATATATATATATATATATATATATATATATATGTTCAAGGTGAGGGTTCAGACGGAAAGGTCGAATAAGAAATGTGACCAACAGAGACAGAGGTCTATTATATCCATGGCTCTCTAAGCATTCATTATATTCACTTTTTAATCACAGATTTATTGCAGAATGTTTACGTTTCTCTATTGATTTTTTTTCAGACTGAAGCCACACAAGACATATGGACATCTAAATCTATAATATCGTTGACGAAATTAATATCGTCCCAGAGCATTGTTTACATGATGACCGAATGCAGCAGAAGGGTGCAGACGACACGCCTTCTGGTAGTGTACCTTACTCTCCTCGCCCTCGGGGTGTTGTTTGAGACTGAGCTCCTCTTCGACCCTCTTCTCGCTCTCTATGCATATCCTCCTGAGGCGAATACTGGTTTTAGCCAAAGCCTAAGGAAGAAGATATCCGTGGGAAATGCTATCCAGTATGAATACAGGATGAAAGCGGAGTCTTCTACCTCAGCATTGCTAAGCATCACTGAACTTGGAGCTGCTAAGATGGGCGTCTCCCCAGGTGTAAACTATGTTGAGTTACTGACCATCTCTGAAGTCCCCAAAGGTTCAAATACTAGGTATAATGGCGTAGAACATAAACAGGATGACATTGATGTATTGAATAAGGAAATTTCACCCGCGAGGTATCATAAGAAACTCCATTCGTGGGGAGTAACCAGTAAAGCGAAACTTTTGAAGGAGATCAACGCCTTCGACGAATTGAATGATCTCCTGACGACATCGACGACTCGCTGTCTGATGGTAGACTCGCTTTCTCCGCCGAGGAACCCCCAGAAGCTCTCCAAATACCGCTGTTCTGTTCACAACTTCAGCGAATGTCACCATAAGAGTTCTACGAACAAGAGGTATTCCAAGCTATGCTCTCGGTACGTTAGACACAGTTACGATGTAAAACCAGTCACCAGCGGTCCTGGTAGTCTTAACCCCTTCCAGACCGACTCCATTAAGACAGACCCAAGCAAGACTCAAGTGATCAAGACACAAGACCTGTGGAGGCAAGAAGAAGAAGCAAGTGGGGACGTGAAGACATCCCATCATAAGATAACCGTCGATGCCCACTACACCTTCCTGGAGGACCTGAGGAGCCTGGGATCCTCCCAGCGCCTCACTCTGGACACCAAGTTCGACCTGGCGGGACTCAACGCCATTCATAAGTACGAGATCGTTGGGAGACTTCTGCAGGTGAGACATGTGTTCAAGTATTATAGTTTTTATCACAACGCTGCTGTCCGTACCATCTGATAAATCTGTCGTTATATATGTCAACCATTTAGAACTATTCACAAGTTAAAAGTTGATTTTAGTCTTGGCAAGTTTTTCAAATGTTATTTGAACATTGCTTCAATATGTGTTCCTGTTTGAGAGAGGATTAATTTTCCTTTCATTGTTGCACCTGAAGTCCTGACATTAGAGAATAAAGGAAATATTTTTCATCGTGTTGCATGTAAGTAGATGTCTCCTGGAGAATTATCTCAGTTGTAGAGAATATGAGGTACTCTTTCGGTATCTAAAAGACTCAACTATCAGTTCCTTTAGTGCTGTGCCTTTCGTTACGGTGAACTCGATCCCAAAAATAAAGACGATCCATGATGGTCTTTATATAACAAAACAGCCCGTAACGACGTTAAAGAGGAGATATTCAATAGCTGTGTTTACTGTTATGGGAACTGCCTCTACGTTCAGTCCATGGGACAACCAGTCAGTCATTCTTGCGGTGATCAGGCATAACCAACCTTAAAAGCTCTCCCTTCTTCGACTGTCATTCATCTCTATATGAATTAGTTATAAATATAATATCCATAAGGTTAGCTGCCTTTCGATCTTGAGGAAATCTCTTTTTTTCATTGGCAGGTTCTTCTAGTTTTTGGCTAAGATTACCTCGAAAAACTTGTTCGTTGTCTCTCTGGCTGACAAGACCACTCTATTTTTTTTCCCTCTAACTCTTGATAATCCTATGCCTATGTTCCATCCTTCTCTCTTCGTGCGGTACAAAAAGCACTTTAAGCAATAACAAAGCTAATGAACTAGGTGGCATACCTCCTTGTATTTTGAAAGGGTTTGCCACTGAATCTGTGCCCATGCTTTCGTTTAAGTCGTAAATATAAAATTCGTCTCTCTTAGGAACATGCAGCAGTACAGTCTATCGTAAATAAGGCTAACCATGTTATCCCTTCTAACTACTATCCAGTTGGGTTTCTACTTTTTCAAAAGTTTTTCAGTTTCTCCTTAACTCCCAAATCCCTAAGCATCTTGAATCTCACAGTCTTATCTCTACTTATCTCTGGGTGGTATCCTTCTGTGCCACTGTTTACCCTCCTCTTAGAGAGACTTTTAAGAATGCTAAGTAATAGCCTTTGATACCTCGAAAGCTTTCGACAGTGTGTTGCACCGGGGTCGGATCTTTGAGATTCCTCCTCGATAAGTAATTTCTGTGATTGTTGATGGCTCAAGCTATCCATCTCCCAATCAACAGCGGTTTCCCATTGTTCTCTCGTGTCATCTACGTTACGTACTCCCTACGTTTTTGCAACGATTGCTTTTCCCTAATAGATAAACCATTGCACTCATAACCTAAAGACTTAACACTGAACACTTAAATCTGCTCCATCTTCGAATCTCAACCTGTATCTGTGAACTCATACATGAACAAGATTTCTCAGGAGGGCAGATGTATCTGTGAACTCATACATGAACAAGATTTCTCAGGAGGGCAGACGTAACCTACTTCACAGCATTCCAGTTTCTTTCTAAAACGCCTTAAAACTTAAAATTCTTGTTCTATAAGTCCACCTCAGAATAAACATCCTTCTTATTACAGTCATATCCATTCTATCCTGTAAGCCTCACATCACACAGAGATATAAAATCTGCCCCTGTAGAAATTGGGAGTTCTCTTTAGATGCCAAGAATTATTCTCTTGGAAAAAAATTTGTTCCCCTTACAAAAACAAATTCGTCTTTGTCTGGAGTAACGCTCTCGCATCAGGGTAGTTCTGTATCTTTATACTTGACTCTGTCAGGACAGTCTGACCCATGAACACTCTCGACCTGACCACAAAAATTGACCTACTTTCATTACATCGGCTGTAGGTCCTCTTTCCCTACCGTAGATATAGATATCACTTCAGTTGCTACCCCAGAAAAATGGTTGTCTCCCTCTAGCTTTGTGGCAGACCAAGCTTAGCTACTGACTACTGTATGGACCTTGACAACACAAGGTTAGGCCGTTGTGATGCTTTTCTTTCCACTTATACCAAACCACAGGAACCTTACCTTCTTATACTTGTCCTATAGTTTACAAACTCTCCCACTCTCAAAGACGTGTTTTCCACCTCCCCAAAATATCGATTATTTCTTTCCCTTCACTGAGGTGTGACGTGTACGCTTCATGCAACAGCTCGATAAGGACTGGAACGGCAGGTGAATGATATCTTCACTTTCATTGCCTTCAGTACCTCTATTCTCTTTTAACTTTCAGTTTACTACTTTTGCTCGTTCCTTAAATTGATTTTCATCCTCTGTTCGTAGGAATAACCATCGGAGGATGTAGCATGGCAAGCACTCATCCTTAATAATGCTTGTCACTGTAAACACACGAGAAGGTTGTATTATACAATTTTATCTGTATTTACTTTATTAAGCTTACAACGAAACCTATTAAAACAACAAATCAGTAATCATTGCTAATAATACCCACAGATTGCAGTGGAATCTTACCCACTCTCTTGAAGGAACAGTTATCAAAATTGCTTCATGTTTCTGGGTTATAGTCCGGGAGTGATGCAAGGACTCGTACTCCCGTCCCTAAAAACTCACAAAGTAGTTGTCGAAAAGAAGAATGAATGGTTTGTCGATTATACTATATCCCTCTTATTCCCTTTCTACCGTCTGTATTGAAATTATTTGCTGTTGATTTCCAACGCGTAACTCAAACACTTCCTTCTGAATTATTTGAAGTTTTGGTCTTACAGGCGGTGCGGTGGGCGTTGACCCAGCGGGGGTACCATCTGATGCGCTCGTCAGCTGATGAGGCATCCCTCCTCCAGTACCTCCACCAGGAGGGTTTCCAGGAACCTGTGCACGTTCTGACGCTCTGGCACCTGCACAGATGATGGTGGTGGCGGGAGGGAGGGAGGGAGGTGGAGGCCATGATATGATGATGGGGAAGAGATAGAGAAACAGAAGACGTGATAGCGGGTACAAAAGATGAAGAGGCACAAAGGAACACACGTAAAAGCATTATTATTATGAATATAAGTAAAAGGACGAAGATAGGAACGTGTGCGTTGATGAATAAGTGTTGGAGAACATTTTGGTGGTGAAAACGTCTATAAACAAGTGTTCCACAAACGTAAAGAAATATATACACAACTGTTAAGATATATCCCGGAAGAAAGAGTACATCAGGAAAAGTGAAAAACGGAACTTTTTGAAGTAAAAGAGAGCCTTAGCTTAAAAGTGAGATACATATAGGGCAAGCGTGAATGATCGGACGAGCTGCTCAGCTGATTAACTTTAGAATTAGAGTAGCACTAGGTAAACAACATGAAAGTGTCCACCTATCGTGACGTTACGGCAACTGTTCATAGATTAAAAAGAAAATGGAAAAAATGTGTAGAACTGACTGACCGTCTTCCTGAACCGTGAGATAGCAACAGTTGCCACCAACCATCATGCAAGAAGGATAAATAAGATTACAGAATTCTTATTACTGTTTATCAGTGTTATCCTAATGTCCGGATGAATCTTAAGGCTGGATGTTATACTACATCCAGGATGACTTACTTAGTCATCTCATTTGACTACCACGATACGACGACCTTTGGCTATGATGGCCAAGTTTTGGAAGTGACCCCCTAGGGTCAGTTCAAAGGGCAACGCTACCATAACCCAAAACTCACTCCATCATACTTCAGGGTCGCTCCGTCGTGCTTAAGAATCACAACTCACAGATCCGTCACTATGAATCTTACTGGAATCAATCCACAGACAGACAAGCCGAAAAATATATCTGTGTATTATATAATCCAGTCACATGTGACTTAAAACTGGGTGGGAGGTCGTCACATTACACTGGAAAGGCGACACAGAGCCACACTGTTACCATCATATAGGCATAGACACGTACACACAACTACATATGAAAATACATAAAGCAGACTCTTAGTCGTCACTACTCTTACTTTCTGAATGGTAAACGTTATCTTCAATCATGAATTACGTTAAATCACTAATATTGCGTGAACCAGAATTAAAATGTATATTAACCTTTATATTATGAAACTATTTTGGTTAAGCAGTGGCTTGTAGATGTTACGAATCTGACAACGCTACATATCATATCCTGGGATCATATATCACAAGACCGTGATTTTCATTTCCTTAAATAATCCTAGCATAGAAGTGTCTGTAAAGTTTCAGCGATTAGTTTTGTCATAAATTTCCCCAAGCGACTCTGAGGCTGACTACGAGAAGCTGTGCAATATGTCGAATTCAAGTGGCGGAAACCTGGTTAAATTCAAGTTCTAAAATGCAGTTTCTACCTATATCTCTTTCTAAACGTCACTCGTTTCTGTTCAGTTTAAAAGCACCATCGTCTATCCCCATGATAACATAAACATACCCTCCACTTTATGCTGGACACCCCACATAAACAGCAAAATTTGCTTCTCAAAAGCTGGTGGAGCGTTGTATAGGTGCTTTTGTCATTATTTCTCTTGTTATAAGGTATATCTATAGTGGTATTATATGTCTTCTCATGGAATGCTGTTCACAATTTTGTGGTGGCTCTTCCTCGATGTCTACGTTATCCACAGTACACTGAAAAAGCATTACCTCTCTTCACTCAGGTGTCAGTCCGCAGTTATGTTCCTGCTCTCTCTCTCCCTATTCTACAGATATTGGCCACTGCTTTTGTGAGAGACGTCTGCATGAGTACATGTGCACAACCTGCCTGAATCATGGAACCTAAACCGTGAGCAACAATGATGATGAATCTTTTCTTGTGGTAGCGTTGCGTAGCGTAGCACTGGGGAGGTGGTTGTACTTACAGACTTACAATTGCTTGGGGATGAGAGCCTATTTCTTCCTACGTCTCTAACCAGATCATCCCAGCAACAGGCACTGTTATATACTAGTTATGTTGATGCTTACCACTTGACTATCACTGTACTAGGGTCGTCTTTAGGAAGGGGGAGGTCTTGTTGGCTCGAACTCCTATCAACAAAAAGATTCACTAATATTTCATTGTTATACTGCCTAAGGGAAGGGTCTTTTCCGCAACAACAATGGCTAACTAAACCTCTCGTATCCTTCCTTGATGACTCGGGGAATAAGACAGAACTTAACCCTTTCGCTGCTATATCCGTCAATCCACTGTTATGCAGCAGGTTGCTATGAACGTTTAATCTTAAGGCTTAATTGATCGCCATAAGTTTAATTCTACTTACTATGTTGACAAGTGGCTAGCCAAAGATGGCAATCCAAACAAAGAATAAGTCATCGGAAGTTCCAGAAAGCCTTCGTAACCCAGAAGTGACAACTGTGGGAGTTACGTGCTTTGTTTCATCTGTGGCAACCATCACTGCCCATAACGCATACCACCGCCCGTAACGCTGCCGACAACCGCACCCACTTCCAGTACTTACAGTCAGTTAATCTAGTTTTTTTTTTTTTTTTTGTCTAAACTAGGCATACTTAACTCATAATTCATGCGAATTATGGTTTTGATAACATCAAAATAAAAAAAAGTTATAAAAACTTTTTCGCATACTTGAGGCATCACCTTTAAAATCTTAAACGTTCCTTTGATCTCTTCTTACACGACCTCCTAAACCACAACATGAAGGTCCTATCATATGTAAACCTCACAATCGCATCACAATACCCTGACAGCATAACAGCAATAAACATGCAACATTATATTACACAGTTGAAGTAGTGACTCAACCAGAAAAAACGTCTGCATTTCTCAGAAATGATCATACTCATTTGTAACAAAACAAATACAGATCTAACCAATCAAGGCATTGCTACTGTATAATACAACCAACCGTTCTCGCTAGGCATTACGTATGTTACACACACGATATTTATAATGTTCACACGAAAAACCACACAAAAGAAAAAACTAAATGCACTCAGAACACTAACTGGCAACAGTTTGGACAAGATAAAGAATTCCTGTGCAAACAAAACATACGCTTCATCCTAAACTACACCCCACCTGCATGGTTTACCACAAATAAAAAATGAAAGAGGAGTCAAGAGAGGAGTGCTCATCCTCCTTGGAAGGCTCAGATTAGGGTGTCTGAATGTGAGTGAATGTAACCAAGATGATAAGAGAGGAGATAGAGGTAGTATGTTTGAGGAAAGAAACCTGGATGTTCTGGCTCTGAGTGAAACGAAGCTCAAGGGTAAAGGGAAAGAATGATTTAGAAACGATTTGGGAGTAAAGTCAGGGGTTGGTGAGAGGACATGAGCCAAGGAAGGAGTAGCACTACTCCCGAAGCAGGAGTTGTGGGAGTGTGTGATAGAGTGCAAGGACGTAAATTTTAGATTGATGTGGGTAAACCTAAATGTGGATGGTGAGTTATAGGTGATTATTGGTGCTTATACACCTGGCCATGAGAAGAAAGATCATGAGAGGTAAATGTCCTGGGAGCAGCTGAGTGATTGTGTCAGCAGTTTTGGTGCATGAGAACAGGTATAAGTGATAGATGATTTAAATGCAAAGATGAATGATGTAGTAGTTGGGGTATAATTGGTTCGCAGTGAGTATTTACTGTTATGAATGGAACTGGCGAAGCGCTTGTGGAGTTGTGTGCTGAAAAAGACTGGTGACTGGAAATACCAGGTTTAAAAAGAGATATACACAAGTATACGTATGTACGTAGGAGAGGTGGCCAACGGGCAATACTGGATTACGTAATAATTGATAGGCGAGTAAAAGAGAGACTTTAGAATGTAAATGTGCTGAGAGGTGCAGCTGGTGGGATGTCTGGTCACTATCTTGTGGAGGCGAGGGTAAAAATCTGTACAGCTTTTAGAAAAAGAGGTAACACTGTTGGGGAAATGAGAGTGTTAATAGTAAGTGAGCTTGGGAGGGAAACTTGTGTGAAGAAATACTAGTAGAGATTGAGTGTAGCAGTTTACGACCCACACCGTATACTTACACCCTTAATAAAAACTCTGCTTCTAGCAGCTTACAATCCACACTGTATATTCTTAAGATCTTTCACAAAGCATCTCTATCGACCCTATCATATGCCTTCTCCACATCCATAAATTCCGCATACAAATCCCTCTCTCTTAATATTTCTCTCATTTTATAAAGCAAACACTTGATCCACACGTCTACCGCTTCTGAACACACACTACTTCTTTCCAATCCACATTACTCCTCCTCATTCTGATACTTGTACATGCTGTCACCCTCTCAGTCAATACCCTCCCATACTACTTACCGGTTATACTCAACAACCTTATACCCCTCTAGTTTGAATGCTCACCTTTAACCACCTTGCCTTTATACAATGGAACTATACATGCATTCTACTAATCCTCAGACACCTCACTATGATCCTTACATATACTGAATATCCTCACCAACCAATCAACAACAGTCACCACCTTTCTTGATGATTTCAAAAGCAATACCACCTACTCCAACCGCCTTGCCGCATTTTATTTTATGCAAGGCTTTCACCACCAATTGTCTCTTCACCAAACGGCTCTCTGTGACTCATTAAACACACCATCCCCTCCTCACTTCATCAATACCTGTTACCGCTTCCCCTTTAGCCCGCTTCACCGATGTTCCTATTTGTTCTCTTGTCTTTTGCATATTATTTACTTCGTTCCAAAACATTTATATTTTCCCTAAAGTTTACTGATATTCACTCACCCAAGCTCTCATTTGCCACCTTTTTCAGTGTCTGTACTTTCCTCTTGAGCTCCTGCCATTTTCTCTTATAGATCTTCCAATCTTTTGCACTCCTTCCCTGTAAGTACCGGCCAAAAGTTTCTCTCTTCTTTTTCACTATTAATCTTATTTCTTCATTCCACTGGAAAGCAGGAGTTGTGGGAATATGTGGTGTAGTGTAAGAAAGTAAACTCCAGATTCATATGGGTAAAACTGAAAGCGGAAGGAGAGAGATGGGTGATTATTGGTGCATATGCACCTGGGCATGAGAAGAAAGATCATGAGAGGCAAGTGTTTTGGGAGCAGCTGAGTGAGTGTGTTAGCAGTTTTGATGCACGAGACCGGGTTATAGTGATGGGTGATTTGAATGCAAAGGTGAGTAATGTGGCAGTTGAGGGTATAATTGGTATACATGGGGTGTTCAGTGTTGTAAATGGAAATGGTGAAGAGCTTGTAGATTTGTGTGCTGAAAAGGACTGGTGATTAGGAATAACTGGTTTAAAAAGAGGCATACATAAGTATACGTATGTGATTAGGAGAGATGGCCAGAGGGTGTTACTGGATTACGTGTTAATTGATAGGCTTGTAAAAAGAGGCATTTGAAAGTTAATGTGTTGGAGGCGAAGGTGAAGATTTGTAGAGGTTTTCCGAAAAGAAGAGAGAATGTTGAAAATGTTGGGGAGAACAGAGTGGTGAGAATAAGTGAGCTTGGAAAGGAGACTTGTGTGAGGAAGTACCAGGAAAGACTGAGTGCAGAATGGCAAAAGGTGAGAGCAAATGACGTAAGGGGAGTAGGGGAGAAATGGGATGTATTTAGGGAAGCAGAGATGACTTGCGCAAAAGAAGCATGTGGCATGAGAAAGGTGGGAGGTGGGCAGATTAGAAAGGGTAGTGAATGGTGGTATGAAGAAATAAGAGAGAAACTTTTGGCCGGTACTTACAGGGAAGGAGTGCAAAAGATTGGAAGATCTATAAGAGTAAATGGCAGGAGCTTAAGAGGAAAGTATGGACATTGAAAAAGAGGGCAAATGAGAGTTTGGGTGAGTGAATATCGGTAAACTTTAGGGAAAATATAAATGTTTTGGAATGAGGTAAATAATATGCAAAAGACAAGAGAACAAATAGGAACATCGGTGAAGCGGGCTAAAGGGGAAGCTGTAACAGGAATGCGGGAGATGAAAGCCGGCAAAGCGGTGGGTTTGGATGGTATTGCATTGGAATTTAAGAAAAAAAGAGGGTGACTGTGTTGTTGATTGGTTGGTAAAGATAACAATGTAAGTATGAATCATGGTGAAGTGCCTGAGAACTGTGCAAAGGCAAAGGAGAAAAAGGTGAGTGTTCAAATTACAGAGGTATATGTTTGTTGAGTGTTCCTGGGAAATTATATGGGAGAGTATTGATTGGAGGGTAAAGGCATGTACAGAGCAGCAGATTGGGGAAGAGCAGTGTGGTTTCAGAAGAGGTAGAGGATGTGTGGACCAGGTGTTTGGTTTGAAGAATGTACGTGAGAAATACTTAGAAAACAGATGGATTTGTATGTAGCATTTATGGATCTGGAGAAGGCACATGAAAGAGTTGATAGAGATGCTCTGTGGAAGGTTTTTAAGAGTATATGATGTGGGAGGTAAGTTGCTAGCAGTGAAAAGTTTTTACCAAGGATGTAAGGCATGTGTACGAGTAGGAAGAGAGGAAAGTAATTGGTTCCCAGTGAACGTCGGTTTGCGGCACGGGTGTGTGAAATCTCCATGGTTGTTTAAATTGTTTATGGATGGGGTGGTTAGGGAGGTGAGTGCAAGAGTTTTGGAGAGAGGGGCAAGTATGCAGTCTGTTGTGGATGACAGGGCTTGGGAAGTGAGTCAGTTGTTTCCTGATGATACAGCGCTGGTGGCTGTTTCGGATGAGAAACTGCAGAAGTTGGTGACTGAGCTTGGTAAAGTGTGTGAAAAATGAAAGTTGAGAGTAAATGTGAATAAGGGACGAGTTAAGTGGGAGGTAAGTTTGAATGGAGAAAAACTGGAAGAAGTGAAGTGTTTTAGATGTATGGGAGTAGACTTAGCAGCGGATGGAACCATGGAAGCGGAAGTGAGTCATAGGGTTGGGATTGGGAGCAAAGGTTCTGAGAGCGTCGAAGAATGTGTGGAAGGCGAGAATGTTACCTCGGAGAGCAAAAATGGGTATGTTTGAAGGAACAATGACTCCAACAATGTTATATGGTTGCGAGGCTTGGGCTATAGATAAGGTTGTGCGGAGGAGGGTGGATGTATTGCAAATGAAATGTTAGAGGACACTATGTGGTATGAGGTGGTTTGATCGAGTGAGTAATGAAAGGGCAAGAGAGATGTTTGATTATAAAAAAGATTGTGGTTGAGAGATCAGAGGAGAGTATGTTGAAAAGTTCTGGACACATTGAGGGAATGCGTGACGAAAGATTGACAAAGAGGATATATGTGTCAGAGGTGGAGGGAAGAAGGAAAAGCAGGATACCAAACTGGAGGTGGAAGGATGAAGTAAGAGATTTTGAGTTACCGGGGCCTGAACATACAGGAGGGTGGAAGGCGTGCAAGGAATAGAGTGAGTTGGAACGCTGTGGTATACAAGGGCCGACATGCTGTCAATGGAGTGAACCAGGGCATGTGAAGCATCTCGGGTGAACCATGGAAAGGTCTGTGGGGCCTGGATGTGGAAAGGAGCTGTGGTTTCGGTGCATTACACATGACAGCTAGAGACTGAGGGAACGAATGTGGCCTTTTTTGTCTGTTCCTGGTGCTGCCTCGTTTGAGGGGGGGGGGATGCTATTTCGTGTGTGGCGGGATGGCGACGGGAGTGAATGAAGGCAGCAAGTATTGATATGTACATGTGTATATATGTATATGTTTGTGTATGTATATACAAGTTGAAATGTATATGTATGTACATGTGCATGTGTGGGCGTTTATGTATATACATGCGTACGTGGGTGGGTTGGGCCATTCCTCGTCTATTCCTTGCACTATCTCGCTAACGCCAGAGACGGCAGTTAAGTATAATAATTCGCCATCTACCGCGTTAGCGATAAGAACAGAGGACTGAGCCTTTGAGGGATATCCCCTTGGCCCCCTTCTCTGTTCCTTCTTTTGGAAAATTAAGAACGAGAGGGTAGGATTTCCAACCCCCCCCCCCCCCCATCCCTCCCCTTTTAGTCGCCTTCTACGACACGCAGGGAATACATGGGAAGTATTCTTTCTCCCCTACCCACAGGGACAATATATATATATATATATATCCCTGGGGATAAGGGAGAAAAAATACTTCCCACGCATTCCCAGCGTGTCGTAGAAGGAGACCAAAGAGGACGGGAGCGGGGGGGCTAGAAACCCTCCCCTCCTTGTACTTAAGGTATAGGTAGTATGTTTAAGAAAAGGAACCTGGATGTTCTGGCTCTGAGTGAAACGAAGCTCAAGGGTAAAGGGGAAGAGTGGTTTGAGAATGTCTTATGGGTAAAGTCAAGGGTTGGTGAGAGGACAAGAGCAAAGGAACGAGTAGCACTTCTCCTGAAGCAGGAATGTGGAAGTATGTGATAGAGTGTAACATAGTAAACTCTAGATCGATATGGGTAAAACTGAAAGTGGAAGGAGAGAGATGGGTGATTATTGGTGCCTATGCACGTGGTCATGAGAAGAAAGATCATGAGAAGCAAGTGTTTTGGGAGCAGCTGAGTGAGGGAAATTATATGGGAGGGTACTGACTGAGCATGTAAAGAACATCAGATTGGGGGAAAGCAGTGTGGTTTCAGAAGTGGTAGACGATAAGTGGATCAGGTGTTTGTTTTGAAAAATGTATGTGAGAAATACTTAGAAAAACAAATAGATCTGTATATGGCATTTATGGATCTGGAGAAGGCAAATGATAGAGTTGATAGAGATGCTCTGTGGAAGGTATTAAGAGTATACGTTGTGGTAGGTAAGTTGCTTGAAGAAGTGAAAAGTTTTTATCAAGGATGTAAGGCATGTGTACGAGTAGGAAGAGAGGAAAGTGATTGGTTCCCAGTGAATGTCGGTATGCAGCAGGAGTCCGTGATGTCTCCATGGTTTTTTAATTTGTTTATGGATGGGGTTGATAGGGAGGTGAGTGCATGAGGTTTGGAGAGAGGGGCAAGTATGCAGTCTGTTGTGGATGAGAGGACTTGGGAAGTGAGTTAGTTGTTGTTTGCTGACAATACAGCGCTGGTGGCTGATTTGGGTGAAAAACTGCAGAAGCTAGTGTGTGAAAGCTGAAAGCTGAGAGTAAATGTGAATAAGAACAAGGTTATTAGGTTTAGTAGGGTTGAGGGACAAGTAAATTGGAAGGTAAGTTTGAATGGAGAAAAACTGGAGGAAAAGAAAAGTTTTAGATATCTGGGAGTGGACTTGACAGCGGATGGAACCATGTAAGGGAAAGTGAGTCACAGGGTGGGGAAGGGGGGGGGGAGGGTTCTGGGAGCTTTGAAGAATGTGTGGAAAGAGAGAACGTTATCTTGGAGAGCAAAACTTGGTGTCTGAAGAAATAGTGGTTCCAATAATGTTATATGGTTGCGAGGTGCGGGCTATAGATTGGGTTGTGCGGAGGGTGGATGTGATGGAAATGAGATGTTTGAGGACAATATGTGGTGTAAGGTGGTTTGATCGAGTAAGTAATGAAAGGGTAAGAGACATGTGTGGTAATAAAAATGGTGTGGTTAAGAGAGCAGAAGAGGGTGTATTGAAATGGTTTGGGCACATGGAGAGAATGAGTGAGGAAAGATTGACCAAGAGGATATATGTGTCGGAGGTGGAGGGAACGAGTAGAAGTGGGAAACCAAATTGGAGATGGAAGGATGGAGTGAAAAAGATTTTGAGCGATCGGGGCCTGAACATACAGGTGGGTAAAAGGCGTGCAAGGAATAGAATTAACTGGAACGATGTGGTATGCCTGGGTCAACGTACTTTCAGTGGATTGAACCAGGGGATGTGAAGCGTCTGGGGTAAACCATGGAATGTTTTGTGGGGCCTGAATGTGAAAAGGTAGCTGTGGTTTCGGTGCATTACACATGACAACTAGAGACTGAGTGTGAACTTACGTGGTTTTGTTGTCTTTTCCTGGCGCTACCTCGCGCACGCGCGGGGGGGGGGGGGGTGCCATTTCATGTGTGGCGGGGTGGCGACAAGAATGGAAGAAGGCAGCAAGTATGAATACGTACATTTATATATATGTCTGCGTGTGCATATGTATGTATACTTTGAAATGTATGGGTATGTATATGTGCATGTGTGGGCTTGTATGTATATACATGTCTATGTGGGTGGGTTGGGCCATCCTTTCGTCTGTTTCCTTGCGCTACCTCGCTAACGCGGGAGACAGCGACAAAGTATAATAAATAATATATATATATATATATATATATATATATATATATATATATATATATATATATATATCCCTGGGGATAGGGGATTAAGAATACTTCCCACGTATTCCCTGCGTGTCGTAGAAGGCGACTAAAAGGGGAGGGAGCGGGGGGCTGGAAATCCTCCCCTCTCATTTTTTTTTTTTCCAAAAGAAGGAACAGAGGGGGCCAGGTGAGGATATTCCAAAAAAGGCCCAGTCCTCTGTTCTTAACGCTACCTCGCTAACGCGGGAAATGGCGAATAGTTTAAAAGAAAGAAAAAAAAAAAAAAAAAAAAAAAATATATATATATATATATATATATATATATATATATATATATATATATATATATATATATATTATGTATAGCCTGAACATGCAGGAGGGTGAAAGGAGGGCAAGGAATAGAGTGAATTGGATCGATGTGGTATACCGGGGTTGACGTGCTGTCAATGGATTGAATCAGGGCATGTGAAGCGTCTGGGGTAAACCATGGAAAGCTGTGTAGGTATGTATATTTGCGTGTGTGGACGTATGTATGTACATGTGTATGGGGGTGGGTTGGGCCATTTCTTTCGTCTGTTTCCTTGCGCTACCTCGCAAACGCGGGAGACAGCGACAAAGTATAAAAAAAAAAAAAAAAAAAAAAAAAAAAAAATATATTATGTATAATGCACCGAAACCACAGCTCCCTTTCCACATTCAGGCCCCACACACCTTTCCATGGTTTACCCCAGACGCTTTACATGCCCTGGTTCAATCCCGGTATAACACATCGTTCCAATTCATCCTATTCCTTGCACGCCTTTCACCCTCCTGCATGTTCAGGCCCTGATCGCTCAAAATCTTTTTCATTCCATCTTTCCACCTCCAATTTGGTCTTCTCGTTCCCTCCACCTCTGACACACATATCCTCTTTGTCAATCTTTCCTCACTCATTTTCTCCATGTGACCAAACCATTTCAATACACCCTCTTCTGCTCTCTCAACCACACTCTTTCTATTACCACACATCTCTCTTACCCTTACGTTACTTACTCGATCAAACAACCTCACACCACATATTGTTCTCAAACATCTCATTTCCAACACGTCCACCCTCCTCCGCACAACCCTATCTATAGCCAACGACTCGCAAACATATAACATTGTTGGAACCACTATTCCTTCAAACATACCCATTTTTGCTTTCCGAGATAATGCTCTCGACTTCCACACATTCTTCAATGCTCCCAGAACTTTCGCCGCCTCGCCCACCCTGTGACACACTTCCGCTTCCATGGTTCCATCCGCTGCCAAATCCACTCCCAGATATCTAAAACACTTCACTTCCTCCAGTTTTTCTCCATTCAAACATACCTACCAGTTGACTTGTCCCTCAACCCTACTATACCTAATAACCTTGTTCTTATTCACATTTACTCTCAGCTTTCTTTTTTCATGCACTTTACCAAATTCAGTCACCAGCTTCTGCAGTTTCTTACCCGAATCAGCCACCAGCGATGTATCATCAGCGAACAACAACTGACTCACTTCCCAAGCTCTCTCGTCCACAACAGACTGCATACTTGCCCCTCTCTCCAAAACTCGCATTCACCTCCCTAACAACCCCATCCATAAACAAATTAAACAACCATGGAGACATCACGCTCCCCTGCCGCAAACCGACATTCACTGAGAACCAATCATTTTCCTCTTTCTACTCGTACACATGCCTTACATCCTCGATAAATACTTTTCACTGCTTCTAGCAACTTACCTCCCACACCATATACTCTTAATACCTTCCACAGAGCATCTCTATCAACTCTATCATATGCCTTCTCCAGATCCATAAATGCTACATATAAATCCATTTGTTTTTCTAAGTATTTCTCACATACATTCTTCAAAGCAAACACCTGATCCAAACATCCTCTACCACTTCTGAAACCACCCTGCTCCTCCCCAATCTGATGTTCTGTACATGCCTTCACCCTGTCAATCAGTACCCTCCCATATGATTTCCTAGTACTCAACAAACTTATACCTCTATAATTTGAGCACTCACCTTTATCCCCTTTGCCTTTGTACAATGGCACTATGCATGTATTCCGCAAATCCTCAGGCACTTCACCATGGGCCATACATAAAACTGAATATCCTCACCGACAAGTCAACAACATAGTCACCCCATTTTACATAAATTCCACTTACCATCCAAACCCGCTGCCTTACCGGCTTTCATCTTCCGCAAAGCTTTCCACTACCTCTTCTCAGTTTACCAAATCATTCTCCCTAACCCTCTCACTTTGCACACTACTTCGACCAAAACACCCTATATCTGCCACTCTATCATCTAACACATTCAACCAAACCTTCAAAATCCTCACTCCATCTCCTTCTCACATCACCACTTCTTGTTATTACCTCCCCATTAGCCCCCTTCACCGATGTTCTCTTTTCTTACGCACTTTATTTACCTCCGTCCAAAACATCTTTTTATTCTCCCTGAAATTTAATGATACTCTCTCATTTGCCCTCCTTTTCACCTCATGCACCTTTCTCTTCACCTCCTGCCCCTTTCTTTTATACATCTCCCGTTCATTTGCACTATTTCCCTGCAAAAATCGTCCAAATGCCTCTCTCTTCTCTTTCACTTAAAATCTTACTTCTTCATCCCACCACTCAGTACTCTTTCTAATCTGCCCATCTCCCACGTTTCTCATGCCACAAGCATCTTTTGCGTAAGCCATCACTGCTTCTCTGAATACATCCCATTCCTCCCCCACTCCCCTTACGTCCTTTGTTCTCACCTTTTTCCATTCTGCACTCAGTCCCTCTGGTACTTCCTCACACAAGTCTCCTTCCTAAGCTCACTTACTCTCACCACTCTCTTCACCCCAAAATTCTCTCTTCTTTTCTGAAAACATCTACAAATCTTCAACTTCGCTTCCACAAGATAATGATCAGACATCCCTCCAGTTGCACCTATCAGCACACTGATATCCAAAAGTCTCTCTTTTACGCGCCTATCAATTAACACGTAATCCAATAACGCTCTCAGGACATTGATATCCAAAAGTCTCTCTTTTACGCGCCTATCAATTAACACGTAATCCAATAACGCTCTCTGGCCATCTCTCCTACTTACATACGTATACTTATGTATATCTCTCTTTTTAAACCAGGTATTCCCGATCACCAGTCCTTTTTCAACACAAATCTACAAGCTCTTCACCATTTCCATTCACAACACTGGACGCACCATGTACACCAATTATTCCCTGAATTGCCACATTACTCACCTTTGCATTCAAATCACCCATTACAATAACCCGGTCTTGTGCATCAAAACTGCTAACACACTCATTCAGCTGCTCCCAAAACACTTGCCTCTCATGATCTTTCTTCCCATGACTAGGTGCATAGGCACCAATAATCACCCATCTCTCTCCATCCACTTTCAGTTTTACTCATATCAATCTAGAGCTTACTTCTTTACACTATCACATAATCCCACAACTCCTGTTTCAGAAGTAGTGCTACTCGTTTCTTTGCTCTTGTCCTCTCACCAACTCTTGACTTCACTCCCAAAACATTGCCAAACCACTTTCCCTATACCCTTGAGCTTCATTTCACTCAGACAAAACATCCAATTTCCTTTCATCAAACATACTACCTATCTCTCCTTTTTTCTCATCTTGGTTACATCCACACACATTTAGACACCCCAATCTGAGCCTTCGAGGAGAGCACTCCCCGCGTGACTCCTTCTGTTTCCCCTCTCAGAAAGTTAAAATACGAGGAGGGGAGGGTTTCTAGCCACCCGCTCCCGTCCCCTTTAGTCGCCTTCTACGACACGTGAGGAATGCGCGTGATCAAGTATATTCCTATGAGTCCAAGGGGAAATGAAACAAGGTAATTTCCCAAGTGATCTTTCGGGTAATAATCACATCATCAGGTGAAACACAAGAGAGAAGTATAAGTCAGTTGATATACTACGAGGAGAAGTAGCTAGGGCACCATTTGGTAATCATGAGATTGTTCAAGACAGACAACGAGCGTATCATAAACTTATTATGTAGACAAGAAGGTGAATTGTTTACAAATTTTATCAACAATAAAGTTATCCAAGTTGTATAGTCCATCACTAATATTAAGACTATAATTCTTTTGTGTATTTAATAATAGAAGATTCAACGATATTTCTTTTGTTGCAGGAGTTAGGAGTTGACAGCCGAGATGGCATTACTCCAGTCAAAACAATGATCATAGTTTTTAACATGATTAAACAAGGCATTTGATTCTTGTCCCGTTCTTATACCATATTTATGTTGTTTAAGTCTTTTTAAATCCAGCAGAAAGATCCTTACCAGTCTGCCCAACACAAAACGTATCACAATTTCTACATGGCACTTTATAGATGCACCCAGGAGAATTTTCTGGTGAGTTACTGATTACGATATTCTTAATAGTATTATTGTTGCTCAAGGCAACATTTACATTAAAGGATTTAAGCAACATGGGAAGTAAAATTATTATCAAAAGGGAGAACTAAAAAGATTCTTGGTGTCAATGGGAGGTTTGGGCTCAACTCTATAAAATTATTTCTTTACTAACTTAAGGGATTTATCAGTGAAAGATCTAGGGTACTTTAACTTAGATCCAATAGAATGTATTTCTCTCTTGTGTTTCCCCTGATGATGAGATTATTACACGAAAGTGCACTTGGGAACTTATTGTGTTTCATTTTCCCCGTGGACGCATAGGAAAAAAAAAAAAAAAAAAATATATATATATATATATATATATATATATATATATATATATATATATATATATATATATATATATACAGGTGAGGACAAAGGATGTAAGGGGAGTGGGGGAGGAATGGGATGTATTTAGGGAAGCAGTGATAGCTTGCGCAAAAGATGCTTGTGGCATGAGAAGCGTGGGAGGTGGGCAGATTAGAAAGGGTAGTGAGTGGTGGGATGAAGAAGTAAGATTACTAGTGAAAGAGAAGATAGAGGCAATTGGACGATTTTTGCTGGGAAATAATGCAAATGACTGGGAGATGTATAAAAGAAAGAGGCAGGAGGTCAAGAAAAAGGTGCAAGAGGTGAAAAAGAGGGCAAATGAGAGTTGGGGTGAGAGAGTATCATTAAATTTTAGGGAGAATAAAAAGATGTTTTGGAAGGAGGTAAATAAAGTGCGTAAGACAAGGGAACAAATGGGAATATCCGTGAAGGGGGCTAATGGGGAGGTGATAACAAGTAGCTGTGATGTGAGGAGATGGAGTGAGTATTTTGAAGGTTTGTTGAATGTGTTTGATAAGAGTGGCAGCTATAGGGTGTTTTGGTCGAGTTGGTGTGCAAAGTGAGAGGGTTAGGGAGAATGATTTGGTAAACAGAGAAGAGGTAGTAAAAGCTTTGCGGAAGATGAAAGCTGGCAAGGCAACGGGTTTGCAGTGGAATTTATTAAAAAAAAGGGAGGTGACTGTGTTGTTGACTGGTTGGTAAGGTTATTTAATGTATGTATGACTCATGGTGAGGTGCCTGAGGATTGGCGGAATGCTTGCATAGTGCCATTGTACAAAGGCAAAGGGGATAAGAGTGAGTGCTCAAATTACAGTGGTATATGTTTGTTGAGTATTCCTGGGAAATTATATGGGAGGGTATTGATTGAGAGAGTGAAGGCATGTACAGAGCATCAGATTGGGGAAGAGCAATGCGGTTTCAGAAGTGGTAGAGGATGTGTGGATCAGGTGTTTGCTTTGAAGAATGCATGTGAGAAATACTTAGAAAAGCAAATTGGTTTGTATGTAGCATTTATGGGTCTGGAGAAAACATATGGTATGAGTTGATAGAGATGTTCTGTGGAAGGTATTAAGAATATATAGTGTGGGAGGCAAGTGAAAAGTTTTTGAGGATGTAAGGCATGTGTACGTGTAGGAAGAGAGGAGTGATTGGTTCTTAGTGAATGTTGGTTTGCGGCAGGGATGTGTGATGTCTCCATGGTTGTTTAATTTGTTTATGGATGGGGTTGTTAGGGAGGTGAATGCAAGAGTTTTGGAGAGAGGAGCAAGTATGCAGTCTGTTGTGAATGAGAGGGCTTGGGAAGTGAGTCAGTTGTTCGCTGATGATACGGCGCTGGTGGCTGATTCGGGTAGGAAACAGCAGAAGCTGGTGACTGAGTTTGGTAAAGTGTGCGAAAGAAGAAAGCAGAGAGTAAATGTGAATAAGAGCAAGGTTATTAGGTACAGTAGGGTTGAGGGACAAGTCAATTGGGAGGTAAGTTTGAATGGAGAAAAACTGGAGGAAGTGAAGTGTTTTAGATATCTATGGAGTGGATTTGGCAGCGGATGGAACCATGGAAACGGAAGTGAATCATAGGGTGGGGGAGGGGGCGAAATTTCTGGGAGCTTTGAAAAATGTGTGGAAGGCGAGAACATTACCTCGGAAAGCAAAAATGAGTATGTTTGAAGGAATGGTGGTTCCAACAATGTTATATGGTTGTGGGGCGTGGGCTATGGATAGAGGTGTGCGGAGGAGGGTGGATGTGCTGGAAATGAGATGTTTGAGGACAATATGTGGTGTCAGGTTTGATCAAGTAAGTAATGAAAGGGTAAGAGAGATGTGTGGTAATAAAAAGATTGTGGTTGAGAGAATAGAAGAGGGTGTTTTGAAATGGTTTGGTCACATGGAGAGAATGAGTGAGGAAAGACTGACAAAGAGGGTATATGTATCAGAGGTGGAGGGAACGAGAAGTGGGAGACCAAATTGGAGGTGGAAAGATGGATAAAAAAAGATTTTGAGTGATCGGGGCCTGAATATGCAGGAGGGTGACAGGCATGCAAGGAATAAAGTGAATTGGAACGATGTGGTATAGTGGGGTCGACGTGCTGTCAATCGATTGAACCAGGTAATGTGAAGCGTCTGGGGTAAACCATGGAAAGTTTTGTGGGGCCTGGATGTGGAAAGGGAGCTGTGGTTTTGGTGCATTATACATGACAGCTAGAGACTGAGTGTGAACGAATGTGGCCTTTGTTGTCTTTTCCTAGCGCTATCTCGCGCACATGCCAGGGGAAGGGGTTGTCATTTCATGTGTGGCGGGGTGGCGACGGGAATGAATAAAGGCAGACAGTATGAATTACGTACACTTGTATATATGTATATGTATGTGTGTGTATATATATGTATACGTCTAGATGTATAGGTATGTATGTGTGCATGTGTGGACGTGTATGTATATCCATGTGTATGTAGGGGGGGTTGGGCCATTCTTTCGTCTGTGTCCTTGCGCTACCTCACTAACGCGAGAGACAGCGACAAAGTATAATAATATATTTTTTTTTTATTTTGCTTTATCGCTGTCTCCCGCGTTTGCGAGGTAGCGCAAGGAAACAAACGAAAGAAATGGCCCAGCCCACCCCCATACACAATGTATACACACACACGTCCACACACGCAAATATACATACCTATACATCTCAATGTACACATATATATACATACACAGACACATACATATATACCCATGCACACAATTCACACTGTCTGCCCCCATTCACACCCATCGCCACCTCGCCACACATGGAATACCTTTCCCCTCCCCTCTCATGTGTGAGAGGTAGCACTAGGAAAAGACAACAAAGGCCCCATTCGTTCACACTCAGTCTCTAGCTGCCATGCAATAATGCCCGAAACCACAGCTCCCTTTCCACATCCAGGCCCCACACAACTTTCCATGGTTTACCCCAGACGCTTCACATGCCCTGATTCAATCCACTGACAGCACGTCAACCCCGGTATACCACATCGATCCAATTCACTCTATTCCTTGCCCTCCTTTCACCCTCCTGCATGTTCAGGCCCCGATCACACAAAATCTTTTTCACTCCATCTTTCCACCTCCAATTTGGTCTCCCACTTCTCCTCGTTCCCTCCACCTCCGACACATATATCCTCTTCGTCAATCTTTCCTCACTCATTCTCTCCATGTGCCCAAACCATTTCAAAACACCCTCTTTGCTCTCTCAACCACGCTCTTTTTATTTCCACACATCTCTTACCCTTACGTTACTTACTCGATCAAACCACCTCACACCACACATTGTCCTCAAACATCTCATTTCCAGCACATCCATCCTCCTGCGCACAACTCTATCCATAGCCCACGCCTTGCAACCATACAACATTGTTGGAACCACTATTCCTTCAAACATACCCATTTTTGCTTTCCGAGATAATGTTCTCGACTTCCACACATTCTTCAAGGCTCCCAGGATTTTCGCCCCCTCCTCCACCCTATGATCCACTTCCGCTTCCATGGTTCCATCCGCTGCCAGATCCACTCTCAGATATCTAAAACACTTTACTTCCTCCAGTGTTTCTCCATTCAAACTTACCTCCCAATTGACTTGACCCTCAACCCTACTGTACCTAATTACCTTGCTCTTATTCACATTTACTCTTAACTTTCTTCTTTCACACACTTTACCAGACTCAGTCACCAGCTTCTGCAGTTTCTCACATGAATCAGCCACCAGCGCTGTATCATCAGGGAACAACAACTGACTCACTTCCCAAGCTCTCTCATCCCCAACAGACTTCATACTTGCCCCTCTTTCCAAAACTCTTGCATTCACCTCCCTAACAACCCCATCCATAAACAAATTAAACAACCATGGAGACATCACACACCCCTGCTGCAAACCTACATTCACTGAGAACCAATCACTTTCCTCTCTTCCTACACGTACACATGCCTTACATCCTCGAGAAAAACTTTTCACTGCTTCTAACAACTTGCCTCCCACACCATATATTCTTAATACCTTCCACAGAGCATCTCTATCATATGCCTTCTCCAGATCCATAAATGCTACATACAAATCCATTTGCTTTTCTAAGTATTTCTCACATACATTCTTCAAAGCAAACACCTGATCCACACATCCTCTACCACTTCTGAAACCACACTGCTCTTTCCCAATCTGATGCTCTGTACATGCCTTCACCCTCTCAATCAATACCCTCCCATATAATTTACCAGGAATACTCAACAAACTTATGCCTCTGTAATTTGAGCCCTCACTCTTATCCCCTTTGCCTTTGTACAATGGCACTATGCACGCATTCCGCCAATCCTCAGGCACCTCACCATGAGTCATATATGCATTAAATAACCTTACCAACCAGTCAATAATACAGTCACCCCCTTTTTTTAATAAATTCCACTGCAATGCCATCCAAACCTGCTGCCTTGCCGGCTTTCATCTTCCGCAAAGCTTTTACTACCTCTTCTCTGTTTACCAAATCATTTTCCCTAACCCTCTCACTTTGCACACCACCTCGACCAAAACACCCTATATCTGCCACTCTATCATCAAACACATTCAACAAACCTTAAAAATACTCACTCCATCTCCTTCTCACATCACCACTACTTGTTATCACCTCCCCATTAGCGCCCTTCACTGAAGTTCCTATTTGCTCCCTTGTCTTCCGCACTTTATTTACCTCCTTCCAGAACATCTTTTTATTCTCCCTAAAATTTAATGATACTCTCTCACCCCAACTCTCATTTGCCCTCTTTTTCACCTCTTGCACCTTTCTCTTGACCTACTGTCTCTTTCTTTTATATATATATATTTTTATATATATATAAATATATATATATATATATATATATATATATATATATGAATATATATATATATATATATATATATATATATATATATATATATATATATATATATATATATATATATATATATATATATTCGCAAATGGGGAGGTGATAACAAGTAGTGGTGATGTGAGAAGGAGATGGAGTGAGTATTTTGAAGGTTTGTTGAATGTGTTTGATGATAGAGTGGCAGATATAGGGTGTTTTGGTCGAGGTGGTGTGCAAAGTGAGAGGGTTAGGGAAAATGATTTGGTAAACAGAGAAGAGGTAGTAAAAGCTTTGCGGAAGATGAAAGCCGGCAAGGCAGCAGGTTTGGATGGTATTGCAGTGGAATTTATTAAAAAAGGGGATGACTGTATTGTTGACTGGTTGGTAAGGTTATTTAATGCATGTATGACTCATGGTGAGGTGCCTGAGGATTGGCGGAATGCGTGCATAGTGCCATTGTACAAAGGCAAAGGGGATAAGAGTGAGTGCTCAAATTACAGAGGTATAAGTTTGTTGAGTATTCCTGGTAAATTATATGGGAGGATATTGATTGAGAGGGTGAAGGCATGTACAGAGCATCAAATTGGGGAAGAGCAGTGTGGTTTCAGAAGTGGTAGAGGAGGTGTGGATCAGGTGTTTGCTTTGAAGAATGTATGTGAGAAATACTTAGAAAAGCAAATGGATTTGTATGTAGCATTTATGGATCTGGAGAAGGCATATGATAGAGTTGATAGAGATGCTCTGTGGAAGGTATTAAGAATATATGGTGTGGGAGGCAAGTTGTTAGAAGCAGTGAAAAGTTTTTATCGAGGATGTAAGGCATGTGTACGTGTAGGAAGAGAGGAAAGTGATTGGTTCTCAGTGAATGTAGGTTTGCGGCAGGGGTGTGTGATGTCTCCATGGTTGTTTAATTTGTTTATGGATGGGGTTGTGAGGGAGGTGAATGCAAGAGTTTTGGAAAGAGGGGCAAGTATGAAGTCTGTTGGGGATGAGAGAGCTTGGGAAGTGAGTCAGTTGTTGTTCGCTGATGATACAGCGCTGGTGGCTGATTCATGTGAGAAACTGCAGAAGCTGGTGACTGAGTTTGGTAAAGTGTGTGAAAGAAGAAAGTTAAGAGTAAATGTGAATAAGAGCAAGGTTATTAGGTACAGTAGGGTTGAGGGTCAAGTCAATTGGGAGGTGAGTTTGAATGGAGAAAAACTGGAGGAAGTGAAGTGTTTTAGATATCTGGGAGTGGATCTGGCAGCGGATGGAACCATGGAAGCGGAAGTGGATCATAGGGTGGGGGAGGGGGCGAAAATTCTGGGAGCCTTGAAGAATGTGTGGAAGTCGAGAACATTATCTCGGAAAGCAAAAATGGGTATGTTTGAAGGAATAGTGGTTCCAACAATGTTGTATGGTTGCGAGGCGTGGGCTATGGATAGAGTTGTGCGCAGGAGGATGGATGTGCTGGAAATGAGATGTTTGAGGACAATGTGTGGTGTGAGGTGGTTTGATCAAGTAAGTAACGTAAGGGTAAGAGAGATGTGTGGAAATAAAAAGAGCGTGGTTGAGAGAGCAGAAGAGGGTGTTTTGAAATGGTTTGGGCACATGGAGAGAATGAGTGAGGAAAGATTGACCAAGAGGATATATGTGTCGGAGGTGGAGGGAACGAGGAGAAGAGGGAGACCAAATTGGAGGTGGAAAGATGGAGTGAAAAAGATTTTGTGTGATCGGGGCCTGAACATGCAGGAGGGTGAAAGGAGGGCAAGGAATAGAGTGAATTGGAGTGATGTGGTATACCGGGGTTGATGTGCTGTCAGTGGATTGAATCAAGGCATGTGAAGCGTCTGGGGTAAACCATGGAAAGCTGTGTAGGTATGTATATTTGCGTGTGTGGACGTATGTATATACATGTGTATGGGGGTGGGTTGGGCCATTTCTTTCGTCTGTTTCCTTGCGCTACCTCGCAAACGCGTGAGACAGCGGCAAAGAAAAAAAAAAATATATATATATATATATATATATATATATATATATATATAGTTTTTTCATACATATTCACCTTATCCTGAGTTAGTGAGGCAGCTGGAGGGATGTCTGATGGCTGTCTTTTGGAGGCAAAGGTGAGGATTTGTAGAGGTTTTCAGAAAAGGGAGAATATTGGGGAGAAGAAAGGTGAAAGTAAGTTAGCTTGGAAAGGAGACATGTGTGAGGAAGTACCAGGAGAGATTAAGTGTAGAATGGCAAAAGGTGAGAGCAAATGATGTAAGAGGAGTGGGGGAGGAAGGGACGTATTTAGGGAAGCAGTGATGGCTTGCGCAAAAGATGCCTGTGGCATGAGAAAGGTGGGAGGTGGGCAAATTTGAAAGGGTATGAAGGGGATGAAGAAGTACGATTGTTAGTGAAAGAGAAGAGAGAGGCGTTTGGATGAGCTTTGCAGGGAAATAGTGCAAATGACTGGGAGATGTATATAAGAAATCAGCAAGGGGTCAAGAGAAAGGTGCAAGAGGTGAAAAAGAGGGCAAATGAGAGTTGAGGTGAGAGAGTATCAATGAATTTTAGGGAGAATGTTTTGGAAGCAGGTAAATAACATGCGTAAGACAAGAGAAGAAGTGAGAACATCTGTGAAGGGGGCAAATGGGGAGGTAATTACAAGTAGTGATGAAGTGAGAAGGAGATGCAGTGAGTATTTTAAAGGTTTGTTGAATATTTGATGGTAGAGTGGCAGACATAGGGTGTTTTGGATTGGGTAGTGTCCGAAGTGAGAGGGTCAGGGAGAATGGTTTGGTAAACAGAGAACAGGTAGTGAAAGCTTAGGGGTTAAATGAAAGCCAGGAAGGCAGTGGGTTTCAATGGTATTTTAGTGGTATTTATTAAAAAAGGGGGTCACTGTGTTGTTGATTGATTTTTAAGGATATTCAAAATATGTATGGATCATGGTGAAGTGCCCAAGGATTGGCACAATGCATGCATAGTGCCATTATACAAAGGCAAAGGGGATAAAGGTGAGTGTTCAAATTACAGAGGTATAAGTTTGTTGAGTATTCCTGGAAAATTATATGGGAGGGTATTGATTGAGAGGGTGAAGGAATGTACAGAGCATCAGATTGGGGAAGAGCAGTGTGGCTTCAGAAGTGGTAGAAGATGTGTGGATTAGGTGTTTGCTTTGAAGAATGTACGTGAGAAATACTTAGAAAAGCAAATGGATTTGTATGTAGCATTTATGGATCTGGAGAAGGCATATGACAGAGTTGATAGAGATGCTCTGTTGAAGGTATTAAGAATATATGGTGTGGGAGGCAAGTTGTTAGAAGCAGAGAAAAGTTTTTATTGAGGATGTAAGGCTTCTGTACGAGTAGGAAGAGAGGAAAGTGATTGGTTCTAAGTGAATGTCGGTTTGTGGCATGGGTGCGTGATGTCTCGATGGCTGTTTAACTTGTTTATGGATGGGGTTGTTAGGGAGGTGAATGCAAAGAGTTTTGGAGAGAGGGGCAAGTATGCAGTCTGTTGTGGATGAGGGAGCTTGGGAAGTGAGTCAGTTGTTGTTCGCTGATGATACAGCACTGGTGGCTGATTCAGGTGAGGAACTGCAGAAGCTGGTGTCTGAGTTTGGTAAAGTGTGTGAAAGAAGAAAGCTGAGAGTTAATGTGAATACGAGCAAGGTTATTAAGTACAGAAGGGTTGAGGGACAAGTCAATTGGAAGGTAAGTTTGAATGGAGAAAAAATGGAGGAAGTGAAGTGTTTTAGGTATCTGGGAGTGGATTTGGCAGCAGATCGAACCATGGAAGCTGAAGTGTCATAGAGTGGGGGAGGGGACAAAAGTTCTGGGAACGTTGAAAAATGCGTGGAAGCCGAGAACATTATCTCGGAAAGCAAAAATGGGTATGTTTGAAGGAATAGTGGTTCCGACAATGTTACATGGTTGCGAAGTGTGGGCTATAGATAGAGTTGTGAGGTGGTTTGACCAAGTAAGTAATGAAAGGGTGAGAGAGATGTGTGGTAATAAAAAGAATGTGGTTGAGAGAGCAGAAGAGGGTGTTTTGAAATGGTTTGGTCACATGGAAAGAATGAGTGAGGAAAGATTGACAATGAGGATGTCAAGCCCTGATAACACAAATTCTTTTTCACTACATGTTTCCCTTCACTTCTGAGACAAAATACCCTTTGTCAACCTTTCCTCGTTCATTCTCTCCACATGTCCAAACCCTTTCATTTCTCTCAACCACACTTCTTTTTATTACCACAACTTTCTCTTACCCTTTCAACATTTAATCAAACCACCTCACACCACATTTCATTTCTAACACATTCACCCTTTTGTACAGCCTTACCTATGCTCATGTGTTGCATCCATATAATATTGCTGGGACTACCATACCTTCAAACATACCCATTTTTGCCCTCCCAGTTAATTTTCCTTTTTCACACATTTTACAGTGCTCCTGGAACCTTTGTCCCTTCATCCACTCCAAGACTCACTTCCACTACCATAGTTCCATTTGCTGCCATGTCCACCCCCACGTATATAAAACACTTCATTCCTTCCATGTTTTTTCATTTACACTCGTACCCAAACTAACCTGTCTCTCAACCCTTCTAAACCTAATAATCTTGCTTTTATTTACATATACTCTCAACATCCTCCTTTTACACACACTTACAAACTCAGTCATGAACTTACGCAGTTTCTTACTCGAATCTGTCACCAATAATATTAGCATCATCAGTGTACGTTAACTGACTAACTTCCTATAACATGGTACCCCATAAAAAACCTGAAACTGATGCAAGGTATGTGTATGGATAAAACAAAATGAAGAGGTATACTTAAATAAGAAAAGGAAATGTTGAAGAGTGCAGGATCATGGTACTGGATGACTGAATGGGCAACTTCTGAAGTAAATACCAATGAATGCTTGCAGTAATTGGGCAGCATCCATAGGAAATGACAATGAGTTCTTACAGTAATTAGGCAGTTTTCATAGTAAATGGTAATGAATGCTTTCATTATGTATAGCTTCAAGTGGGTGTAATAAAATATATAAAACAAAAATTACATTACAGGTTTCTTTCATGGAGAACTGAAATTAAGTAATAAGTAGGTATAAAACAAGCATGCAGGCTATTAGTGGAAAATTCTACATTAGCCATCTACATTAGGGGAAGCTGAAAATGCAAGCTGAATAAAATGGGCTGTTAGACTTCTCTGTTTCAAGCAGTTATCTTTTCATACTCATTTGCCATTTCCTGTGCAGCAGGGTAGCATCATGGGCAGACAAAGAAGGGGCTCTCACTAACATCCTCTCTACCTGTCATATGTAATGCTTTGAAACCAGACCCACCCAATCCATTGACTTTTCTGTGATTCCCCAATTGTTTCATATGCCTCTATTCAGACCACTGACTATGCTGCCCCCTGTATACCACATTGCTTGGTCCCATGCATGCCTTATACCTTCCAGCATGTTCAGGCCCAAAGCCCTCAACGCATCTTTTGCTCAATCCTCCTACCTCCACCTTGGTTTCTCCCCTTCTTCTTTCCTTAAATTCATCCTGTCCATGGGCACCAACAGAGATATTTCCACTCGGGATAATATGTATGAAGGGGATCAGCTTTTACAGGTGAAGTCAACAAATTAAAAGAACATGTGACATGTATGCTTAAGCATAGACAGAAATTGCTTTAACAAAGTTAATAAAAATACTTGGTCAATTCCATCCATGTAACTATGATCATGAACATACTATGTGTGCAATTTTTTGTGAAATGTAAGGAGGTGGGGGAGGGGGATATGCCCCCTCATGCACCTTCTAGCATGCACCCATGCATATGACCAACGTATTTCAGCACACCCTCTGCAGCTCTCTCATGCACAGTAACAATAGCAATTTGTGATGCAATACTTTTAAAACAAAACAATAATTCTTTCTTTTATTTGGTGTCATGTTTACAAATATACATTCACAAAAGATCATAAGTTATTTGTATATGTACAAAACTTTACAATGAATAAACACTATTGAAGTTCATTAGAGCTGTATATTCCTGAAGATCCTCTGAACTCCCAGTGTCACCCAGATAATTTCACAGTAACATTAACAATTTTACTAAGTAACCAACATCTATTAGCATTCTCTCAGGCTGGTTTAGCCTGAGCCCTGAAGCTTTACATTTGGATGAATCATTATCATATGTTTCAACTTTTAATACTAGATTGAGTACCACTGTTATTACAAGATTATTACTCCCATTAACCATGGTAACCAATTGCAATTAAGAATGACAACTGTGATAACTATTCTTCCAAAGTAATGCTATAAACTTTTGGCCTTAGTTATGCTGTGGTATGAATATCATGAACTGGAATGGAAAGATATGAAAAGTTGCTTCATAGACTGAAAAAATGTTAAGCAAAAAGACCAGATACTTAGTGATGTTACTGGCACAGTAGATACTGTCGATTTCAACTACTGTAGTTTTTTCTTTTAAAATCATAACTTTTTATTAAGTTACTGTTCTACTGCATATGTATTGGCACTGACTGACATTTTTCATATATACTTGCATTCGCATATCTTTACAACTGTATAAAAGAATCTAGACTATTCTTAAATATAATGATATGGGGCAAAATCAAATTGACATGAACAATACCTTGTACCATTGTTGTAAGCCTGCAAACACCAGGATCAAACTTCATATGAACAGTGAGTGATGACACACTACCTTGCCACAATAGGTGAACTCCTCATGATCAGTAAGGCTACATAATTAGACATTTTGACCCTCAAGATGTGGAAGTGGTCAAATATTTCTTGATTCTTAATCTTTGATCAAGCCTCCTAGTTTCTTCTCGAGGGTCATATATAAAGCCTATTGTTTTAATATAAAAAGAATAATAAGTGACCACTTCATCTATAACTACCACACAATGTGTGTGGTCAAGACAGTTACAAAATGTACTGAATGTACAAGGTAGTCTTGGCATTTTCCTAAAAAAAAAAATATTGTGGCTCATGGCTAGTCTAGTATCTATTTGTGTGGGTCCAGACATATAACGTCTGGTGGAATTAGAAACATGAATAGGGAACTTTAAACTCAGACCATGCATTTCAATGTCTGTTCTTGTACTAAATTTTAGTTTTACCTTCAAATCTAAATCCATACCCTTTTAACAGATTCCAAAGCACATTACCTGTCACAAATGTCTAACACATTTTACAAATATTTTGAGGGCAGAAGGCAGAAACCCTACTCCTTAATCAAAACGTTCCCTATATGTCATCATCACTAATTTTGTGCTTGGTAGCTAGTAGTTCAATACTTCAGAAGGAATTCAATCTTATTCTTTTACATAGTTAAGCTAATGAAGTAATTTATCACCACCCAACTGAATTAATTTAGCCATATTCACAATTGGATTCAAACCCACTTCCATCTTTAAAGAACATCAAGTAATTATGGTTATGCAATTTTTATTCAATAAATATTATTAACTTACAAGAGCACCCATTATGTGATAAAACGAATTTGATATTAGAAAGCTATAGAGTAAATATATGCAAATCATAACTGGTGTCATTTCCTCCATGTGAAAGAGAAAAAAAAAAGCTGTAGAACTATTTCAGACTACTAAAAGAAATTTCATAACCAAGGTTTTTCTAGTAATGATGAACTATACACATGTATGTGTTACACTAGTAACTCCAATGGTCAGTTGTAAACCAAACAGTTTCAACTATGAAGCTACTCCATTTAGAGACAGCATACTGTACAGAAAAATACCTAAAATAAAAAAAAATTCTACCAGGCATTAACAGAAACATTACCAAATACATGTATACACCTTCCTTTAAATTATAAACGACATATTCAATAATTTATTGTCTTGGGTATCATCAGTACTTTCAGATGTTTTCCATGCTTTATGATAGCCCATTTTAATTTTCTCTTTTTATCTAGTTCCAATGGTATTCTATCTGGAGATAATAATGACAAATATACTGAAGAAAGTAATAACTCTTAGTCTCTAAAAACATGTTCTTGCTAACAACAGATGTGCCAGAATTTGGCAATTGAACACACACATGCCTGCTGATTGTGCTGCACAACCACTTGAAGTTTCATACCTTCTGCCAGTCAACACTAAAACATATGTATTCTTGGAAAGCTGGTATTAGCATGGCTAAACATGAATTCTAGTAGTAGAGAAAACGAAGAAGTAATTCTTTTCAAAAAAGTTTATGATGACAATGAAGATATGATTTTGATGACAGAGTTGTCAAAACTAAGAAAACAAGCATCTTACATGGTATCTCCAACACCCACATAGCTGATGCAACCAGCCTTCTGTGAATACTGCATAATGGTACTGTATCTCTTACATTTCAGGTGGAAAAAAAAAATCAGGTACAAGAGACTGACTGTTGAGGGAAGTCAAGCTTCCTGCTATCACATTTCAAAATTGCCCTCACCCTCCATAGAAAACAAAAAAAAGTCATATGCAAATACTATCATTCCTTTACTATCTAGTTCAGTTCCTCCCAGCAAATGTATGACAGCAAATAAAGATTTTAAAAAATGCAAGGTAGCAACATAACTTTATAAAGTAAGAACTCTCTTATCTGAACTAAAGTGACACCAAACATCAAATTAATTATGCAATGTATTGACCAAACAATAAACTTTACATGTTCACCTATCACTTTAATATCTAGAGAACACCAATTTTAGTGGTTGGGTTCCATGTAGTTGTCAAGGCAAGTGCTAACTGGTTTAGTATGATTAAAGCCAGCTGAGTCATCATATCAAGGCTCTAGTCTAACATTCTAAACTAAAGGGATGTTGGCTCACGTACAAAACAAGTGTGACAGGCCTTTACAATTATTCAAATATTTCTGAGTGGAAAAACTCAAAAGCTTCAGAAAAATGAGCAAGTTTCTGCAAAATCATGATTTGAGAAATTTTAGTAGTATGAGAATGCATATGGAAAATTCAAAGAAAAACAAGTCTCTAACTGTAAAGTGAATGTGCATAATGAGAAGGAAGGGGTACAAACAGAAACATGCCGCCAACAAGAAAAAAAGTTATGATGAAGGTATGGGTGGGGCTGTGGTGAAACTTCTACATGATCCAGTCTGCTGAATAAGTCTGAAATAGTGCACAACAGTAATACTGCACTTGCCATTCCATCAAGAATGGTATATGAAAATCTATACAACCAACGCTCTGGATATGGGCCAACAAAGTACTACTTGCCATTCCATAAAAAAATAATTTATTGTACACTATACAACCAAAAATTTCTAAATACCAAACTATTTTTTACAAAGATTAATATTCCTATGATAGTTTCTGATGTCAATACATACTACACGACAGCTACAGAGTGGATCAATGCAAGTGTGGTCACTGTTCAATTGTTCCTTAGGCTATATTGCTAAAGGAAAATTTTTTCTTTAATACCTAAATGCCTCTTCCATCTCAAAGGACATCATCATAAATAAATAACAGCAGCCTCATTCACATACCCACTCTCTAGTTGCATATAATGTACTGAAACCAGCATCTGTTTTAAGCTATAAAACAGAAAAAAAGTCTCCAAACCTGCAGGCTACCAAAACTTGCAAGTAGAACCCTGCTGTCAAGGAAGGAACAGATGTAGATAATAATGATGACAATTTAATGTACTTTCATTAACTAGCATTTTACACCTTTAAGCACAATCAACACAAGCTGATGACAGAAACCTATCAAATGACCACACATTTTCTTCAAAATAATGATTATTTCACACAACCTGTAAGCAGTTTATCTTCCAAAAAAAAATTTCATACCAATGTAAAATCAGTAACTTCCATACACTACATATATTGTCAGTACAAAATTTACAGCTCTTATGGCATGGAAACACTAGGGATATAAGTGGATTTGTGATTTAACTGATGAAGAACAGTAGTGAAACTGCTGTTAAGTTGATCTGGAGTGTGCGTATGGAAGCAAAGAACACTGGATGAAGTTACTATTCCACTACATAAAGCTAAAGGAGTACAAGTAAAAATGAAAGGGATATAGATATTTTCTTAGCACAGCTAGTGAGGTCAATGGTACAGTAATTGATAATGTTAAAAGGATTAGCAAGCCCCTTACTGGTGAAAAAAAGTAGGTTTAAGAAAGAAAGATATGTAGACAAAATTTTCACTCTTTGACAAGAAGTTGTACAAATTCTACAGAAAAAGAAGAACGTGTATGTAGCACTTACGGATTTAGATAAGGCACATGAAAAAGTGAACAGGAAATCTCTATGGGAATTTCCAACTCTAAGAGGTGTGCATTGAAAAACTTTTGAATGGTGTTAAGAACACCTAAGATGGAAGTAGGATATGAGCGACTGTCTTGATATACATGTAGGTGTGTTGAAGCTGCGTGATGTCACTACAGTCATTTAATGTTTTTATAGATGAGGTATTATGTGATAAAGGTGGGATGACAATAGTGTACCACTAAATCATGGTGAAACACAATGTAGGGTATCAAAATTGTATGCAAATGATGCTGTACTGTTGGCTGAATCAGGGATGGTTGTATAGAACAGTGGGCCACTTTAATCATTCAGAAAGTGACAGTTTATAAAGGATATGCTATGTCATCAGCTTGACTGAAGCAGTTGATGAGTTCAGTAAGGATGGAAGTGGGAAATCTGAAGCCAAGAGTAATCTTTTCCAAGGGATAATAACTGGAGGCACTTCAGTGAAAGCTTAGGTGGGCGAAAAAATTGAATTGTAGGCTTTACAAGCAGCTTGCATAACGATATACTTGTCCCAACTCTTACTTTAGGGTTGTAAAACAGGGAAAGAAATGAGATATGGATGACTTGCATAGTATAGTTGGAATCAAAAAGCTAGATAAGTAAATAAAAAATGTGAGACGGGTATGTGGTGTGGAGTAATCACAGAATGAAAGTTTGATGGTGGATTGGTTGCAGGAGAGCAAGTCTACCCGAGAGAATTAGGCATCCCTACCCTTTCCCAGTCTACTCTTATTTAACAAATTCAGTTCCTACTGAAATTGCATGCCAGTATGTACTTCACCTGCTCCATGGAAATAAGATTCCTATGGAAATTTTATCTACTTCATGAAAGGATGATCCCTGCTGACATTGTATGCCTGCATGTACTTCACCTACTCTTTGGAAATAAGATTCCTGCTGAAACTGTATTCTTGTATGTACTCAATCTACCACATGAACATATGAAAAACTGGTGATAACAGATGGTTCAACAGAATATTCATTAGATGGTAAGGTTATGAGTACAACAACAGATATGAAGGTACAAGAAGAATAAATAAAACTTAGAAATGGATGGATACAATAACAGAATCAGTTATGACCTGGGATATTTCTGAAGCCACTGGAATGATTTGGGATTTGACATAACATAAATGTTTTGTGTGTAATGGAGAAGTTACCTTAACACACATGTGGAAGTTCATGTTTCACTTTAACACAATGGATGTGGGTTGAATATGAGTAATGGATAATTTGAGGAGTGTATATATAATTGATCCATCCCAAAGAACTGGGAGTGGAATTAACAATGATATCAAGAGATAGGTAGATGTAAACATCATGAGGTTACTTAAGGCCAATTATATTGTTCCATCTAACTTCTGAGGAAATACAGTTAAATATCATTCATATACCAAAATTACGGCATATAAGGTCAATGCCATTTTAACAAATATTTTGCCATTCAAAACTTGCTGTAATTATATCTCAGACTTTTAAACCATTTCCCTTAGGAATTAAAGATTTCAAAAAATCAAATATTTCAATGCTATAATAATTACTCCAAGATAAAGGGTACCAGAAATAGCAGAATGTGTTATTGTGGTACGACATTTTCAAGCAGAATTTTCAAGTTTAAGTCATTCTTAAAAATGCATTTTTTTCTCTATGTGCAAATCACCAGTTCATACTGGATGGTTATGGGTCACATTCAACCAATCCAAGCATTCAATTACTTTAAACTTTTCTTATGCTTCTCTCATTGCTTTCTTTCACCTTCTTCAAACACAAATTTAGTTCCTTGCCTTCACCAAACTTACTTCTTACACTGCATTCTTTAATGTTAGCCAAATATGCAGTATCCTTCAGAAAATTCTTAAAGATATGCAATTCAGATAAAAGAGTTCTTACCAACAGAAAGGAAAATTTAGACCTGAATAATCATAAATATGAGATTTTAGAGGGAATTATTCACACTGTAACATGGTCATGGCTCCCTGATAATAAAGGCATGAATAATGAACAGAAAACCTGATGAGAGTTATTTACAGAATGAAATGCTTGCCTTCAATATAAATTGGCACTTGAATAGTATTCTGGGATATATCAATAATAAATGATTACCAGATGGCAGACTTTGCTCTAAATGCTGAAGTTCTAAAGAAGATAGTTTTCTGGTTAGATCCTATGGAAGGCTTAATCCTGTCAATAAACAAGAGCTCTCCAGCCTTCTTGCATCTCTTTATCTCATTATTCACCATACTATAATCATATGGTAGGTACTTTCAAGTTCTAGCAATGCAAACTTGAGACGTTTCCAATCATCCTTAACTTTTGATCTTGTACTGATTGAACATCCAATTTTGCTTTCATCACTTAACATGCAAATGCCTAATTATACTGAAGACTTTAACATACAATTGGCTACAACTGAATTAAAGCTTGTTCTCCAAACTTTCAGAGTACTCTTAAAAAAAAATGCAGGCTGAAATTGAGATTCTTTACAACACTAATATGCAATCCATTTTGAAAATATTCAGTGTGTGCACAACCTTCTCCAAGTTCCTTCCTCAAAATAAACTACACCATTACAATATCAATGCCACTACAAAAACTAATCACTCCTGTCTTTACAAACTAACATTTGGTCTTCATAATGTTACAGCTTTTTCATAAGTCATTACACTAAAAAAGTGCCATATTTTCATTTACCCTTTGGTTGCTAGAGTATTCTTACTTTTTTCCAGTCCTCTGCAATTTCTCACATATTACACTTTTAATATGAATATCACAAAAGTCACTAAATGGGATGATAATAATAGCACTTTCGTCATCCCATTTTTCTCTCATTTTTCTGGCCTTAAATACTTTAGCACTGACTGTTTTCAAGCTCAGAAGCTAACTTCATCCAATGGCTGCCCACAGAATTTTCTATTGCTAATTTCTTTTAAAACTATGCTAAAACCTCATTAACTTTTACTTTTCAGAAGCAAAGCCCATATTTTACAACTGATCCAACCCTTTTTCATTTCTGATAACAATTCACTTCTGGTAGAAATAATAACCAATGCATGAATTAACAAAATAAAACTCTTCACTGGGTATGGATATTCACTCTTATTAATGAGGTTTATGTGTGTTCAAGCATCACTACAATCCTTCTAACCATCAAGTTGTCCGAATACGCTTAGCCTGGGATTGCCCAAGAGTGTTGTGTCGCTGAAAAATGTATTTTATCTGAGAAAGATACGTAATAAGGTCTGTGGCAAAGATGAGAGGTACTATGTCTGGAGCAACAGCACTTCCCCATGCATTCATCAGAGTGCTCACCTGATGCCTGGAAAGAGAGGATGGATTGAAAAATAAAACAAAATTAAGGGTTTTATCTTAACTTTAAAAGGCATCCACATGAATATGTACTGATCTAACTAGAAATTACTAAGTGCTTTATTACGCTTCTTTAAAGTTTATCCAAAATCTGAAGATACAGGCAATGCACTAAACCTATAAGATCATCACATCAGGTCACCCAAGTAACTTGAACAGAATCGCAACACTGACCAATGCTACAACTAATCTCCCCATTTTAAGACTTCAAATTTCAGTGAATCATCAAAAGATCAAAGTGCTTTAACATGCTGCATAAAATCAAACAAAAATGCAAATAGAATATTTTTGTAAAAAAGTACTTTTCAAAATGAAAATGAAATGATTGTTTTGGTGGGAATATCCATGCATTGATAATGGTACGAACACTTGTTTCTACAAATGAAGGTAGAAGTGAGCTATGGAATTTGCTAAAGTGACCTGTCAATTGTGCAGGTGGACCATCCATAAAATATAAGTCTGACCTGCAATAAACAAATCATGTCCTCAAATGACTAATTGTGAACACTGTAAAGAAAACATTATGCTGAAAAAGATACCTTTTTCCTTGACTTTGCTGAGGAACTCTACACAGTAAACTGAAAAACTAAATTAGAGAAATCTTGAAACTAAACAATAAAGTGAAATACAAATATGAATCATGGAATTTCTAACAAGCTACAAAATATAAGAATATGCAACCATGTATGACAAAAATGTCTTACTTGGTGTACATGTAAATGTGCTAGTGTCATTACTATCTGTGATAATGACATCAAATACTAAATGTGAACTACAAGAAAGTACAATCAGATGCTTTGAAGAGCATCAGTAAAAGATAAGAGGCATAAAAACTTGGATATAATATTTTTTTTTTTTCCGCTGTCTCCCGCGTTTGCGAGGTAGCGCAAGGAAACAGACGAAAGAAATGGCCCAATCCACCCCCATACACATGTATATACATACGTCCACACACGCAAATATACATACCTACACAGCTTTCCATGGTTTACCCCAGACGCTTCACATGCCTTGATTCAATCCACTGACAGCACGTCAACCCCGGTATACCACATCGCTCCAATTCACTCTATTCCTTGCCCTCCTTTCACCCTCCTGCATGTTCAGGCCCCGATCACACAAAATCTTTTTCACTCCATCTTTCCACCTCCAATTTGGTCTCCCTCTTCTCCTCGTTCCCTCCACCTCCGACACATATATCCTCTTGGTCAATCTTTCCTCACTCATTCTCTCCATGTGACCAAACCATTTCAAAACACCCTCTTCTGCTCTCTCAACCACGCTCTTTTTATTTCCACACATCTCTCTTACCCTTACGTTACTTACTCGATCAAACCACCTCACACCACACATTGTCCTCAAACATCTCATTTCCAGCACATCCATCCTCCTGCGCACAACTCTATCCATAGCCCACGCCTCGCAACCATACAACATTGTTGGAACCACTATTCCTTCAAACATACCCATTTTTGCTTTCCGAGATAATGTTCTTGACTTCCACACATTCTTCAAGGCTCCCAGAATTTTCGCCCCCTCCCCCACCCTATGATCCACTTCCGTTTCCATGGTTCCATCCGCTGCCAGATCCACTCCCAGATATCTAAAACACTTCACTTCCTCCAGTTTTTCTCCATTCAAACTCACCTCCCAATTGACTTGACCCTCAACCCTACTGTACCTAATAACCTTGCTCTTATTCACATTTACTCTTAACTTTCTTCTTTCACACACTTTACCAAACTCAGTCACCAGCTTCTGCAGTTTCTCACATGAATCAGCCACCAGCGCTGTATCATCAGCGAACAACAACTGACTCACTTCCCAAGCTCTCTCATCCCCAACAGACTTCATACTTGCCCCTCTTTCCAAACTGTATATTAATCCAAATGATAAATCTGAGAGATGACAATGGTAGGAAAAGGGTGATTAAAGTGTATGAGCTGAGAAAAGAGGCTCATGTGAAAAGATATCAAGTAAGACTGGCTGAGTGATGATACAAGGTAACAGTAAAAAAACTTGGAGAGTGGATAAGGAGTAGTAAGTGTGTGCATCATGCAGAAGGCAAGATGCTGATATCTGAAAAGGGGAAGTGAATGGTGGGATGAGAAAATTGAGCTGCTAGTAAAAGAGAAGGAAGGGAAGGAATGCAAGGGATTGAGATGTACAAGAGAAAGCAGCAGGAGGTCGAAAAGAAGGTTCAGGGGATGAAAAAATCAAACAAGAGTTGGGGTGATAGAGAACTGGTAGATTTCAGGAAAAAACAAGAAAACATTGGGGAAAGAAATCAGTAGAGTTAAAAAATATGATAAGAAATAGGGGCATTGGTGAGGGGATTAATATTGTATGGGAATGTTGAATGTGTTAAATGACACGGTGGCAGATGTCGAGAAAACAAATGGGGGCATCAGTAAAAGGAGATGGGGAACACGCAAGGAAGAGGTATGGAGGAGATTCAGTGAATATTGTAACTGTTGAATGTGTTAGATGGCATGGTGGCAGATGTGGGGGTTTGGGATATGGAGGTATACATAGTAAGACAGCCATGGTGAATAGTTTGGTACAAAGAGCTTTGCTTAAGATTAAGTGTGGTTAAGTGGATGGGTGTAGTTGAATTTCTAAGGAAAGAGGGTTAAAGGGTTACTGATTGATTATTCAAGACTTTCAATAAATGTATGGTTCATGGTGAGGTGCCTGAGGACTGGTAATATTTATATAATCATTAAATAAGGCAAGGAGAACACAAATAAATACTCAAATTACAAAGTATACTGGGTAAGTTGTTAGAGAAAGCAGTGTTTGATAGACTGATGGCATGCACAGAAGGGAGAAGCAATGTGGCTTTATAAGTGGTAGAGGACATTTGCACATGTTTATTTTGAAGAATTTGTACTGGAACTACTTCAAAAAGGGGATTTTTATGTGAATTTATGGATCCAGAAAAAGCATATGATATGGCCAACAGAGTTCCCCTTTATTTTTTTTTTTTTTTTTTTTTATACTTTGTCGCTGTCTCCCGCGTTTGCGAGGTAGCGCAAGGAAACAGACGAAAGAAATGGCCCAACCCCCCCCCCCATACACATGTATATACCTACGTCCACACACGCAAATATACATACCTACACAGCTTTCCACGGTTTACCCCAGACGCTTCACATGCCTTGATTCAATCCACTGACAGCACGTCAACCCCGGTATACCACATCGCTCCAATTCACTCTATTCCTTGCCCTCCTTTCACCCTCCTGCATGTTCAGGCCCCGATCACACAAAATCTTTTTCACTCCATCTTTCCACCTCCAATTTGGTCTCCCTCTTCTCCTCGTTCCCTCCACCTCCGACACATATATCCTCTTGGTCAATCTTTCCTCACTCATTCTCTCCATGTGCCCAAACCACTTCAAAACACCCTCTTCTGCTCTCTCAACCACGCTCTTTTTATTTCCACACATCTCTCTTACCCTTACGTTACTCACTCGATCAAACCACCTCACACCACACATTGTCCTCAAACATCTCATTTCCAGCACATCCATCCTCCTGCGCACAACTCTATCCATAGCCCACGCCTCGCAACCATACAACATTGTTGGAACCACTATTCCTTCAAACATACCCATTTTTGCTTTCCGAGATAATGTTCTCGACTTCCACACATTCTTCAAGGCCCCCAGAATTTTCGCCCCCTCCCCCACCCTATGATCCACTTCCACTTCCATGGTTCCATCCGCTGCCAGATCCACTCCCAGATATCTAAAACACTTCACTTCCTCCAGTTTTTCTCCATTCAAACTCACCTCCCAATTGACTTGACCCTCAACCCTACTGTACCTAATAACCTTGCTCTTATTCACATTTACTCTTAACTTTCTTCTTCCACACACTTTACCAAACTCAGTCACCAGCTTCTGCAGTTTCTCACATGAATCAGCCACCAGCGCTGTATCATCAGCGAACAACAACTGACTCACTTCCCAAGCTCTCTCATCCCCAACAGACTTCATACTTGCCCCTCTTTCCAAAACTCTTGCATTTACCTCCCTAACAACCCCATCCATAAACAAATTAAACAACCATGGAGACATCACACACCCCTGCCGCAAACCTACATTCACTGAGAACCAATCACTTTCCTCTCTTCCTACACGCACACACGCCTTACATCCTCGATAAAAACTTTTCACTGCTTCTAACAACTTTCCTCCCACACCATATATTCTTAATACCTTCCACAGAGCATCTCTATCAACTCTATCATATGCCTTCTCCAGATCCATAAATGCTACATACAAATCCATTTGCTTTTCTAAGTATTTCTCACATACATTCTTCAAAGCAAACACCTGATCCACACATCCTCTACCACTTCTGAAACCACACTGCTCTTCCCCAATCTGATGCTCTGTACATGCCTTCACCCTCTCAATCAATACCCTCCCATATAATTTACCAGGAATACTCAACAAACTTATACCTCTGTAATTTGAGCATTCACTCTTATCCCCTTTGCCTTTGTACAATGGCACTATGCACGCATTCCGCCAATCCTCAGGCACCTCACCATGAGTCATACATACATTAAATAACCTCACCAACCAGTCAACAATACAGTCACCCCCTTTTTTAATAAATTCCACTGCAATACCATCCAAACCTGCTGCCTTGCCGGCTTTCATCTTCCGCAAAGCTTTCACTACCTCTTCTCTGTTTACCAAATCATTTTCCCCAACCCTCTCACTTTGCACACCACCTCGACCAAAACACCCTATATCTGCCACTCTATCATCAAACACATTCAACAAACCTTCAAAATACTCACTCCATCTCCTTCTCACATCACCACTACTTGTTATCACCTCCCCATTTGCGCCCTTCACTGAAGTTCCCATTTGCTCCCTTGTCTTACGCACTTTATTTACCTCCTTCCAGAACATCTTTTTATTCTCCCTAAAATTTAATGATACTCTCTCACCCCAACTCTCATTTATAAGGTACTAAATATTTTCTGTAAGGTAGAAACTATGACAAGCTGCGAGAGTTTTTATCAGGAGATAAAGTAACACATGCGAAAAAGATGAGAGGAAAGTGAGTGTTTTCAGGTGAAGAGTGTGTGATATCACCCTGGCTCTTTATGAATAGGATGGTGAGGGAACAAAATGCAAGGATCTTAAAGAACAGGGTGAGCCTACAGCATGTTAGAGGATGCTAGTAAGTTTCTGGGAGGAGATAAGTGAAAATCTGCAAAAGCTGGTGTCTGACTTAGATTGCTGGTGTGAGAAGAGGAAGTAGAGAATTGATGTAAATAAAAGGTTATGTGACTAAGAGGGGAGAATCAAGTTGATTCAAAGGTGAGTTTGACTGAAGAGAAACTGTAGGAAGTGGAATATTTTATATACTTGGGAGTGGACATGGCCATGAATGGAAATCAATGGGTGTGTGGAAATATTGGTCACTGTTTTTAAGGGCAAAGATGGGCATGTCTGATGCTACAGTAGTCCCAATAGTGCTGCATGGATGTGATTCATGGGCTCTACATGTAAAGGAACAGGTGGATGCATTGAAAATGAGATATTTTGGCATGATGAAGGTTCAGCACATAAGGAGAAAGAGAAGGATGGCATGAAGCTGAGTATGTTTGACAGCTGAAATGAGTGAGCTGAAATTATCTGGACATGTTAAGAGGAACTGACTAAAAGGATATGTGTCAGAACAGAAGGGAGCATGTGGGATGGGCTGACTAAGGAGATGGATGGATGATATGAGGAAGGCTTTGAGTTAACAAGTCCTGAATATACAAGATGAAATGAGAGAAAAATGAAGTGATGTGGTATGCAGGGGGTGAAAAAGTAGGCTGAAAAAAGGGGATATTCCCCCTTCCTCTCTATTATTTTCATTTGACTCTGCACTCTGTGTTATAGGTATTTCCTCTTGTTGAACAGCCTTTATGATGTCTAGAACAGACTTTTCTGACTTTTTGCTTCTTAATAATTTCACCTTTCCTTAACTAATATGACTATGTCTTCATGCATGTTAACTGTATTCATAATTTCCTGATTTCCTCTCTCATTTGATGACACCTTTTATGTTCTTTTAATCTGCTCCCTCACTATCTTTAAAGAAAGACACTCTTATCCACATTATACTGTTAAAAATAAGTGAATAAACCTCTAGCTAAGTTTTACACTAATATAAATGTCAAGCTTGTAGACACATGCATATGATAAACCAACAAAGTTTCTATTATCAACCACAATTCCTCCTCCAAATGTGATAACCTTTGATCTTGTTTCACAACAATTCCCACAAACTCTTCCAGCATTGTAGTCTCAGTCAGTCATATTTTGTGACTGATTTTCTCTGTCTCCTTTGTAATTACAAGATCACATAGCCCTCATCCTTTTTGTTATAGACCTAGTAATATCAATTTGATCAAAAATGTTTTGTTTGAATCCATTATATCTATATATCACTAAGAAAAAAACTAAAATTTTGCCTTGCTTGGCTGTAAGTGATTCATCCATTTACTGTGCAAATTCTTTAAAGTTATTGCTTGAAGGAGAAAAAAAAGTGTGTGCTTTCCTCTACAATGAAATGGGAAATTGTAGGAGGCTGTGCTGTGTGTACTGGATAGCAACAAAGATCCTCTTTATTTATGTAAGTACCTAATGATTATTTCTTTAAGGTGTTTTCTTTATACATGCACAAAAACTCATTACACATTACATGGTATTTCCCAAGCATGATTTCACACATTCCATATGCATAAGCTATATATCTTTAAAATATTACAATTGTTTTCTACATACTGTACATATCCATGTAACCATTGAATTTTTAAGCCAAACTTTGTAGGCTAAAATTGAGCGGTCTTTAATGAACAACATCTCCAAGAGCTTGAAATGCATGACTACTGAGTATTTACAAAAAATTGAGGATGTCTAATTCATTTATCACAATTAAGAACAAAAAACAAAGAATTTGAATCATTACTGAATTATATTCAACAAACTAGCATCATCATTCATAGTCCTTTAATTGCACCAGAAAAGGGCCAAGCCAGCCTAAAAAGACAAAACTACAAGAGATAAATAAAAAAAAACAAAAATAAGAAAAATACTTGGTAAATTTCTATTTATCATTACATGAAAGTAGATATGGAAACTTGCATATTCACTCTCAAAATGTTGCAGTTTTGTCTCATGTTTCATGGAATACTGGTATTATGATTTTCTCCAAATAGGTGATCATGCATGACGGGATGTGGATGTACTGCAGACGAGGAATTTCTTTATAAAATGTCTTACAATGAGAGTCTGACATCTCACAGACATACTGTACAAGCAGTAACAACAAACATACAAGTTTGTGTTATGACTGATGAGTAATGGGAAGTGCTATGGTAGTGTGGACAAAACACTGTCTACATTCACCTTTGAAAGCTTACTAACAATTTTGCCAAAATGTTATTGCAATGTTTTTTATCAACATAAAATCATACTTCAGGAAAACAACTGGCCCATAGCCAAGAACGATGCAGTGTTCCTTAAGGAAATCAGCACTCTTTGCTGGGAAGATAAAGTGATGCATACTGCTCTGCAGATAAAGAGTTCCAAAGGGAAACTGTATTTCATGCTTACCCATGCAGATAAGATATTGTTTTATTTCTACCACGATAAAGGTCCAATAAAATCAAACATTTTATCAAATTGGCAATAAAGATGTGTATTTCATTTATAACAGCATTAGGGAAGGAGTTTTACTGAATGACACAAACTACTCACCCCCCCCCAAGAAAAATCCTGGATACAGGCCATAACATACTATATATAATAAACCTTTCACATGACATAATTTGCATACAACTGCACATGCTTTATTCTTGTTTCGTCTGAATTTTATCTTCTGATTAGTAAGAATCTCTGTCACAGCAGCATTCTTGGGCCTCTGAAAATCTTTGGTGAACTGTTATGTGATATACATGGTAAATGAAAAATATTTTGGCCAAAAACCTGATATCAACAGTTAGTATATGTCGTAATCATATGCATTATTTGCATATTCATTCATCATTTACAAAAACATCATTCATGTGAATACATGAAAAAATTACCTTACAATCATCAAAAAAAAATAAACAATACACTAAAGGTCACATTTTCTGGAAAATTTATGGGTTACTACAAAGCATGATATTCTTTCCTTCTAGAAAGCTGTTATGTTGCTAGTGACATCTGACAACCTCAAGAAGACTTATGTCCAGCTCAGCTGACAGTTACCAAGCCTGACGGTCTGGAAGTGTTAAGGGCTAAGGTTTTACCAACATTACATCCATGCTGAGTTGGCACCATCATTTACTGTGTGGTCTACCACCCACACTAGGGAGGCACTTATAGAACTTACCTACATATCTGACACATTCAGGATGATGTGACCTTGTTCTAGGCTTGTGATATGTGGGGATTTCAATGAGCTAGACACCATCATCTTCTAAGAACAACTAAATCCATCCCATTTTGTTCACTTTCCCACATCTGATCAAAAGACTCTTGACCTGATTCTTGATGCTATGGTTGACTACTACCTATCACACAAGCTCTCTCCTCCCTTGGACGCAGTACTCATTTATCAATATTCAAGTCTCCCACCTCCACCATCTCCCAACACAAGTGGGCAGACACCAAAACTTACTGGCCACTTACTGACACAGCAAAGAGATATTTCAGCTGATGGATAACACGTCATCACTGCACTGAAGTGAACAGTGAAGATCATGATGAGATTACGTGAAACCTGTAGCCAGGCCTACCAACTTTTTTTTTTTCCAGAATACAGTAACACTACACCCTGCTGACACTTTCTGGATCACCCAATGCATGAAGCAGCTTATGAAGCAACTAAATAGAGCATTCATAAGTTGTGATAACTATATCTACACGCAACTTTGCAAAAAAATGCAATGCAAAGTACAAGCCGCACAGAAGGCTTATTACCCAAACATGGTGGAGCATTTTAAAAAGGCTAACATCAGTCAGTGGTATGAAGGAATAAAAGAACTAACTGGCATTTTTAAGCAAAGGCTCTTGACCTTCCCTTGTGTAAATCAACTTAGCAATGAGGAGGCCACAGAGCACAAACACCACTTTGCCAGTATTTAACAATATTCATCAAACTCAACATTTGCTCCCTCCCAGTATACCTACCAACCCCATCTCTCCCAAACACAGTAGAACATCAAGTAGCTAGGTGCCTTCATACCAACCCTCAACCACACCCTTAGATCTTCCAGTGAAACTGCACAAGGAATTTTCCTATAAATTTGTGGTTCCATAGAACAAAAGAACTAACTGGCTGTGACAAGCAAAGGTTCTCTCCCTTCCCTTGTGTAGACCAACTAAGCAATAGGATGGCCACAAACCAAATTAACAACCACTTTGCCAAAAATTATCACACCTCATCATCAACTGCCTTCCAGCATACCTAACAACTCCAACTCCCCTGAACACGGTATACAAATTTCAAGTAGCACAGCACCATAAAACCAAACACTCAACCACACTATAGACCTTCCAACAAAACAAGGAACTTTTACACAAATCAGATACACCAGTAACTGCCATAATTAATGATTAACTCAAAAAATCTACATGCTCTACAGCTTGGAACAGCTTAAGCCAATCCACTACCCAAATGAACCAACCCCGTCTCATAAGTTTTGTGAACGACTAGGCTTAAGCTGACATTGCTGATTCAGTAGACTCTCTGCAGTTTGGAAACATGAAATCTTCCTCCAGCAAACACTGCCTTGTCAGCTTCCTAGACTTCATTTACAGCAACTTGGAGAAGCGCAAGAGCTCAGTGGCACTCATCTTCATAGATTTTACTAAGGATTTTGACTTGGTAAACCATAAAATCACCATAAAGAAATCCTTTGATCCAGGACTACAAGGAAGATACCCATAACCTGTCATGCACCATAAGGCACCTAGATGGTGCTGCAAGGTGAGTCATCCCTGTGATCACCCATTACAATTGCTGTCCTCAGGAATCCATATTTAAGCCTATACTTTTCATCCATTATATTAATGATGCTAACGTAAGGCTAAATAACTTGCTTGGTTTCCAAATTTGCAAATGACATCAAGATCAGCAAAGAAATATCAACTGAAGAAGATAGGCTGAGATTACGAGAGGATCTAAGTAAAATTGCTGAATGGTCTAGAAAATGGCATAAGCCATCTAATGTCAATAAATGTCTGCTGTTACAAGTACGAAACCTCAACAAAAAATCTGATCATGAACTGATGGGCTACAAGATTCAGTACACCTTTAAGTATGAGAGATCTACAGGTAAATGTCTCCAACAGCTTCAAATTCTCCCAGCATTTTAATGAAGCTGCCAAGAATGCAAATAGGATGTTAGGATTTATCAAGTGCAACTTTACATACAAAAGCAAGAATGTGACATTGCCAATGTACCTAAGTCTGGTTAGACCATACCTTGAATATGCAGTACAGTTTAGGGGCCCATGCTTAGGCAAGAATATTCTTAATTTGGAAGCAGTGCAGCAAAGAGCAACTAAATTGATTCATTCCTTGCATAACAAAACAAACAAGGAGAGACTGCAAGAATTAAACTTGTTTTCCCTATGCAAAAAGCACCTCTAGGTCAAATTAATAGAATACTTTAACATACTGAAAGGAGTCAACATCAATATTAAACATTTCTTTACAGTAGCCCCAGCATTACCAATGAGAGAATATGGACTAAAGAGTTAATATTTGTTTACCAATGACATTATTGATGTGTGGAATGAACTCCCAAAAAATGTTCACAGCAACACCCTTAATATTTTCAAAATTAGGCCTGATCATTACTTGTCACTTTCCGGTACCAAATAATTCATTTATTTTGCTTTATCGCTGTCTCCCACATTAGCAAGGTAGCGATAATTCATTTAATCAGTTATTATAATGCTACCTTCTCAACCACTTATCTGTCCCTGGCCATGCTGCAGTAACATATCAAAAATGATTAATCCTAGTCACCTGCTTTGAGAGAATAAGAATTATTGTACCATCCTTCGACATCAGAAATAATATAAACATGGCAAGTTAAGCTGAAGCTAAAGTTTATCTTTACTATTGTCTTTATAACAAAAACTCAAGGGATGCAAGATATATTCATGGTCATTCTACCTTATGACTTCCTTATATAAATTTCCTTCAGGCACACTAATCCTGCATGGTATTTTTTCTACCTGTTTTCCAAATGGTGTATCGCCAAAGAGAGTGGAAGGTGGAAAGATAGCCTTTGCTTTGCCATCATTTTCTTCTGCTTTTAAGGGGACTGTATATCTTTTTTTAAGTACTGTTAAGGCCAACCCACCTCACTTGCCTATGTATCTGTTACCACAATGTTTTTATTACTGCACTTCAAACCATCTCATACCACATATTGTCCATAAATATCAAATTTTCAACACCCACCCTCCTTCATGCATACACACCTTGCACCCATATAATAATGTTGGAGCTACTTTATTTTCAAACATATCCAGTTTTGCACTCCCGATAATGATCTCACCACACTTTCTTCAGTGCTCCCCAACTTTCACTTCTGCTTGTATGGATCCATTGCTGCCATGTCCACTCCCAGATTTCGAAAACTTTCTCTAAATTTTCTCCCTTCAAACTCACACCCCAACTAACCTGTTCATCACCACTGTTAAACCTAACAGCCTTGCTTTTATGCACATTTACTCTCAACTTCCTCCTTTCACGTGAACACACTCCAAAAGTCAGACACCAATTTCTGCAATTTCATCCGTGCTGTGTCATCAGCAAGCATCAACCGACTCATTTTCAGGACCCCATTAACACCCTACAGACTACATATCCAGTACTCTTTCCAAGACACTTTCATTCAATTCACTCATCACTTCATCTATAAACACACCCATCACAAATCGACATTCACCTGGAACAACCAAATAATTTAGTGCAGTGTCTTTTATGCAAAAAAAAAATTACTCACGAAAGGGAAATGGAATTACACCTTTGAAAAATCATTGGAAATCAATGCACAAAGAACAGTGTGAAGAGTTAGAAGCAGAAGAAAGAAAGAAGTTAGCAGAGAAACTAAAAACAGAAAAAACTCCTTAGAAAAAAGTGAACACAGACATCAAGCAATGTTGAAAAATATTTTCAGGGTGGAAAACTGTTGGATGTTTCTAACTTTAAACCAAAGAAACTGGATAAGTGTGTAGCAGAAATGTAAGTAATGGATGATTTACCAATCAGTCATGTTAAGGACACAAGATTCATGAGACTGATGGCTGAAGCTGCTCCACAGTACAGGTTGAAGCTGCATAACATTTATTCCTCGTTGATATGCAATGACATGTATGAGTCTATTTTCAATGAAAGAAAAGGACTGACTGATGTAGTGAAGCAGGACAGCTAGATTTCCTTCAAAACTGATGTGTAGTCAGATACCTCATCAGGTCTTTCATTGCTCAGTCTAACTGCACATGCTATCAATAAGGACTCAGAAAGAATGACTTTGTGTTAGGTGCTGAACCACTACAAGATCGGTGCACAGGAGATTATATTACTTGAAAGTATGATGATTTGCTGATGTAGTCAGATATTTCTAATATAAATGTGAACTGTGTTTTGCATGATGCTGGGGCAATTATGAAAAGAGCTCTATACCTGTCAGGTGAAAATAATTTGGATTGTGCTGTGCATAAAATATAAGTTTTTAAAACTTGAATATCATCACAAGATGAAATAGACAAGATAATTCAGAAATGTCACAGTACTGCTACTCATTTGCATCACAACAATGGCACAAGATGAACTAAAAAAAATTCAGGACAGGTTGCAAGAACCCAAGCTATGTGTCATCCATGATACATCCACAAGGTGGAACAGCACCTTGCATATGCTGAAAAGACACTAGAAATAAAGGAGTCATTATGTTTGTAAGCTGCTACCAACTCCAAAATAAAGCAACTCAGCACCAATAAATGGTTAATAATGTCCAAATTTGCTAAAGCTCTGGAACCTTATGAAGATACCACAAAAAGATTCGAGTGACTCAACATCTACAGTAGGTGATGTGATACCTCTTGTAGTTTCCTTGAAAACCACTCTTCAACATCTACAGTAGGTGATGTGATACCTCTTGTAGTTTCCTTGAAAACCACTCTTCAGCCAAGCACATCAGAAGTTTAAGTAATTAATACCACAGTTTCATGCTCTGAACCAGATACTGAATTAATGACCCAAATATCGAATCAATAATTTAGTCACCCCAAGATAAAAAAGCAACACAGGTAGTAAACATCATGAAATAAACAATGCAAGCTGACGTTGAAAAAAGATTTTCCTGGCTTGAAAGTGAAGATTCGTACAGAGTTGCAATATATCTTGATCCAAGATTATCATTATACTTAATCCCTGTTTCCCGCATCAGCAAGGCAGCACCAGGAAACAGATGAAGAATGGCCCATCCACTCATATATACACATAAACACCCGTACATGCACATATACATACATATACATATCAACATACACATACACAGACGTGTACATATTCATACTTGCTTGCCTTCATCCATTCCTGTCGCTACCCCGCCACACAGGAATTAGCATTGCTATCCCCCGTTTCAGTGAAATCATCAGTTGCCAGACTATGTGAAGAGCTGACTCAGCTGAGCACCTAGGCAAATGAAGATGAACCAACCAGAAAACAAAGAAGAGAGGACAAAACACAAACAATTAACACACCCAACACCAATGGAACACTGGATGAAGCAATGACTTCTACTCTTGCTTCCAGTAGTGATTAAGAAGCAGAAGACACACATGCAGCAAGGAGGATTGCAGTGGAAGATATTGAGAGGTATCACAAGGAAAAGATAATCAATAAAAAAGGCAAAGACAGTTTGCAATGGTAAAGAGAAAAGACGAGAATCTACCTTGATTTCGCAAAGCTCAACTGCCGATATTTTTGCTGTTCCCCAAGTAGCGTCTTAGAAAGCAGCTATTCAATGATGCTGGCTTGATCTATGATGCAAAAGGTAAGCAATTTTCACCAGAAAAGGCAGAGAAACCTTTGTCTTTGAAGAAAAACTTGCCTATCTCAAACTTTAAATACTGAATGACTATAACTAAGTGATAAGAGAAAAGCTGTTAATAGATTAGGATTAAGTTAACCACTTTCAAAAGGGTTGAGGCTGAGGAAAGTGGTTGGTGGGATGCATGATGAGTTGGGTCCCCATCCCTCATCCTGATAACACACATCTTGTGTGGCTGAAACTTTGTAATGAAAGCAGCTGCCATTTGGAAATAATTGATGTTCTATAACGAATGAATAATTCTTAATCTATCAAAATATACAACAAAATATCCTGAAAACATTCACTTCTGCAAGAATGTCGTAGTATGACATTTGCATTCGCGTCTGCAAAATACTTAAGCATCATATCCATGTCTGCACCAGCAGATCTCTGAATTCAGACATCTGATACTTCTCTAATTTGAACTAATACCTAAATCAAAAACTTGAACATTTTGATACATGTTTAGAAAAGAATATAACATTCCATCAATCCCTTAATTTTTTTATACATTTACTGTTTCCTGCATTCGTGAGGTTGTACTTGGAACAGATAAAGATATGGCCTCTTTTGTTCATATTCATTTATATTTCTGTGCAAATTTCCTCATACACCTGAATATAGATGACTATCATAGAACAAAATAAAGCATTTTGTCAACAAAACTTCATTCACCTTCATGTTACAGCTGCACATCCGAGCATTAATAATAAGTCTTCTGTGCTACTGGCTGTACAGAAAGATACTGGACTCACTCATTTTGAGAGTAAAATACCACTTTATAAGAGAAACTCTCCAAAATTTTGCTAATACCTAACAAGTGGAGGAAAAGTGGGAGAGGAGACAATGTTCGTTTATATCAAATCTGGATGCATGGAGACAAGCTATGCAAGCAGCGCAGCACTTGTACTTGTATATAAGTTAAAAACTTGAGTATTTCTAATGTATGGCTACAACAGCATGTACTTCTCTCTTAGTCTCAATATTTCTGGGGAGGCATTATCAGCCTCCACCTGCATGAGGTTAAAATATACAAGTGAATGGGAGTACAGTCTCATCAATGAAATTCTCAGTCCAAAGGAGTCCACATTTCTGTGTTACTGAAAGTAGTGCAGCCTTGGGCTGTAGGAGCCTCCGGAAGGAAGTGACAGGTAATTATAAAAATATATCTGGACAGATCTTTTCACATATAGTATGGTAAGCTATACTGTGTGCTACATGAATACATTAGAGATTATCATATTGAAGCACTTTATCAACAGGACTTCATTCAAATTATACAATATAAGTGCATCTTTTTTATCCCTGGGGATAGGGGAGAAAGAATACTTCCCACATATTCCCTGCGTGTCGTAGAAGGCGACTAAAAGGGAAGGGAGCAGGGGGCTGGAAATCCTCCCCTCTCATTTCTTTTTTTTTTTCCTAAAAAAGAGGGAACAGAGAAGGGGGTCAGGTGAGGATATTCCCTCAAAGGCCCAGTCCTCTGTTCTTAAGGCTACCTCGCTAATGCGGGAAATGGCGAATATATATATATAAAAAAAAAAAGTGCATCTTTTATGTTTAGACTCAGTCTTTTCATGTCACAGACAAAACTACTCTAGATGCTAGGGTACTGACATTTGGAGAGGGCCAAAATAGTTTAAAAAAAAAAATATTCATTGCTTAGCTAAACACTCAACAGGAAGAGGAAAAGCATGTGAGGAGATGCAATTTTCTTTGTTTACATCACATCTGGATGCATGAACAAACAAATGCTATGAGAATGCTACATCTCTGACACCATTAACTCAATAAATCATTTATGTATTTCTTTTTATTATCATCATACTTCATCGCTGTTTCCTACATCATTAAGGTAATGCCAAGAAACAGAAGAAGAATGGCCCAATCACTCTTATACACACACATATATATCTCTGGGATAGGGAAGAAAAGAATACTTACCACGCATTCCCCGCATGTCGTAGAAGGTAACTACAGGGGACAGGAGCAGAGGGCTAGAAACCCTCCCCTCCTTGTATTCAAAACTTTCTAAAAGGGGAAACAGGAGTCATGCAGGGAGTGCTCATCCTTCTCAAGGGCTCAGATCGGGGTGTCTAAATGTCTGTGGATGTAAGCAAGATGTGGAAAAAAGGAGATATAAGTAGTATGTTTGAAGAAAGGAACCTGGATATTTTGGCTCTGAGTGAAACGAAGTTCAAAGGTAAAGGGGAAGAGTGGTTTGAGAATGTCTTGGGAGTAAAGTAAATGGTTGGTGAGAAGACAAGAGCAAAGGAAGGAGTAGCACTACTCCTGAAGCAGTTGTGGGAATATGTGATAGACTGTACGAGAGTAAACTCTAGATTGATATGGGTAAAACTGAAAGTGAATGGCGAGAGAGATGGGTGACTATTGGTGCCTATGCACATGGTCATGAGAAGAAAGATCATGAGGCAAGTGTTTTGGGAGCAGCTGAGTGAGTGTGTTAGCAGCTTTGATGCAAGAGACCAGGTTATAGTGATGGGTGATTTGAATGCAAAGGTGAGTAATGTGGCAGTTAAGGGTACAATTGGTGTACATGGAGTGTTCAGTGTTGTAAATGGGAATGGTGGAGAGCTTGTGAATTTGTGAGCTGAAAAAGGACTGGTGACCGGAAACACCTGGTTTAAAAAAGAGATATACATAAGTATACATGTGTAAGTAGGAGAGACAGCCAGAGAGCATTATTGGATTACGTCTTAATTGGTAGGCGCGTGAAAAAGAGACTTTTGGATGTTAATGTGCTGAGAGGGGCAAGTTGAGGGATGTCTGATCATCATCTTGTGGAGGCAAAGGTGAAGATTTGTAAAGGTTTTCAGAAAAGAAGAGAGAATGTTGAGGAGAAGAGAGTGGTGAGAGTAAGTGAGCTTGAAAGGAGACATGTGAGGGGGTACCAGGAAAGACTGAGTGCAGAATGGAAAAAGGCGAGAGCAATTGACAAAAGGGGAGAGGGGGAGGAATGGGATGAATTTAGGGAAGCAGTGATGGCTTACACAAAAGATGCCTGTGGCATGAGAAAGGTGGGAGGTAGGCAGATTAGAAAGGGTAGTGAGTGGTGGGATCAAGAAGTAAGATTGTTAGTGAAAGAGAAGAGAGAGGAATTTGGGCAATTTTTGAAGGGAAACAGTGCAAATGACTGGGAGATGTATAAAAGAAAGAGGGAGGAGGTCAAGACAAAGGTGCAAGAGTTGAAAAAGAGGGCAAATGAGAGTTAGGGTGAGAGTATTGTTAAATTTTAGGGAGAATTACAAGATGTTTTGGAAAGAGGTAAATAACGTACATAAGACAAGACAACAAATGGCGAAGTATGAAAGAATATATTTATATTTATTTATTATACTTTGTCGCTGTCTCCCGCGTTTGCGAGATAGCGCAAGGAAACAGACGAAAGAAATGGCCCAACCCCCCCCATACACATGTATATACATACGTCCACACACGCAAATATACATACCTACACAGCTTTCCATGGTTTACCCCAGACGCTTCACATGCCTTGATTCAATCCACTGACAGCACGTCAACCCCGGTATACCACATCGCTCCAATTCACTCTATGCCTTGCCCTCCTTTCACCCTCCTGCATGTTCAGGCCCCGATCACACAAAATCTTTTTCACTCCATCTTTCCACCTCCAATTTGGTCTCCCTCTTCTCCTCGTTCCCTCCACCTCCGACACATATATCCTCTTGGTCAATCTTTCCTCACTCATTCTCTCCATGTGCCCAAACCACTTCAAAACACCCTCTTCTGCTCTCTCAACCACGCTCTTTTTATTTCCACACATCTCTCTTACCCTTACGTTACTCACTCGATCAAACCACCTCACACCACACATTGTCCTCAAACATCTCATTTCCAGCACATCCATCCTCCTGCGCACAACTCTATCCATAGCCCACGCCTCGCAACCATACAACATTGTTGGAACCACTATTCCTTCAAACATACCCATTTTTGCTTTCCGAGATAATGTTCTCGACTTCCACACATTCTTCAAGGCCCCCAGAATTTTCGCCCCCTCCCCCACCCTATGATCCACTTCCGCTTCCATGGTTCCATCCGCTGCCAGATCCACTCCCAGATATCTAAAACACTTCACTTCTTCCAGTTTTTCTCCATTCAAACTCACCTCCCAATTGACTTGACCCTCAACCCTGCTGTACCTAATAACCTTGCTCTTATTCACATTTACTCTTAACTTTCTTCTTCCACACACTTTACCAAACTCAGTCACCAGCTTCTGCAGTTTCTCACATGAATCAGCCACCAGCGCTGTATCATCAGCGAACAACAACTGACTCACTTCCCAAGCTCTCTCATCATATATATATATATATATATATATATATATATATATATATGTGGCATGAGAAGAGTGGGAGGTGGGCTGTTTAGAAAGGGTAGTGAGTGGTGGGATGAAGAAGTAAGAGTATTAGTGAAAGAGAAGAGAGAGGCATTTGGACGATTTTTGCAGGGAAAAAATGCAATTGAGTGGGAGAAGTATAAAAGAAAGAGACAGGAGGTCAAGAGAAAGGTGCAAGAGGTGAAAAAAAGGGCAAATGAGAGTTGGGGTGAGAGACTATCAGTAAATTTTAGGGAGAATAAAAAGATGTTCTGGAAGGAGGTAAATAGGGTGCGTAAGACAAGGGAGCAAATGGGAACTTCAGTGAAGGGCGTAAATGGGGAGGTGATAACAAGTAGTGGTGATGTGAGAAGGAGATGGAATGAGTATTTTGAAGGTTTGTTGAATGTGTCTGATGACAGAGTGGCAGATATAGGGTGTTTTGGTCGAGGTGGTGTGCAAAGTGAGAGGGTTAGGGAAAATGATTTGGTAAACAGAGAAGAGGTAGTAAAAGCTTTGCGGAAGATGAAAGCCGGCAAGGCAGCAGGTTTGGATGGTATTGCAGTGGAATTTATTAAAAAAGGGGGTGACTGTATTGTTGACTGGTTGGTAAGGTTATTTAATGTATGTATGACTCATGGTGAGGTGCCTGAGGATTGGCGGAATGCGTGCATAGTGCCATTGTACAAAGGCAAAGGGGATAAGAGTGAGTGCTCAAATTACAGAGGTATAAGTTTGTTGAGTATTCCTGGTAAATTATATGGGAGGGTATTGATTGAGAGGGTGAAGGCATGTACAGAGCATCAGATTGGGGAAGAGCAGTGCGGTTTCAGAAGTGGTAGAGGATGTGTGGATCAGGTGTTTGCTTTGAAGACTGTATGTGAGAAATACTTAGAAAAGCAAATGGATTTGTATGTAGCATTTATGGATCTGGAGAAGGCATATGATAGAGTTGATAGAGATGCTCTGTGGAAGGTATTAAGAATATATGGTGTGGGAGGCAAGTTGTTAGAAGCAGTGAAAAGTTTTTATCGAGGATGTAAGGCATGTGTACGTGTAGGAAGAGAGGAAAGTGATTGGTTCTCAGTGAATGTAGGTTTGCGGCAGGGGTGTGTGATGTCTCCATGGTTGTTTAATTTGTTTATGGATGGGGTTGTTAGGGAGGTAAATGCAAGAGTCCTGGAAAGAGGGGCAAGTATGAAGTCTGTTGGGGATGAGAGAGCTTGGGAAGTGAGTCAGTTGTTGTTCGCTGATGATACAGCGCTGGTGGCTGATTCATGTGAGAAACTGCAGAAGCTGGTGACTGAGTTTGGTAAAGTGTGTGGAAGAAGAAAGTTAAGAGTAAATGTGAATAAGAGCAAGGTTATTAGGTACAGTAGGGTTGAGGGTCAAGTCAATTGGGAGGTGAGTTTGAATGGAGAAAAACTGGAGGAAGTGAAGTGTTTTAGATATCTGGGAGTGGATCTGTCAGCGGATGGAACCATGGAAGCGGAAGTGGATCATAGGGTGGGGGAGGGGGCGAAAATTTTGGGAGCCTTGAAAAATGTGTGGAAGTCGAGAACATTATCTCGGAAAGCAAAAATGGGTATGTTTGAAGGAATAGTGGTTCCAACAATGTTGTATGGTTGCGAGGCGTGGGCTATGGATAGAGTTGTGCGCAGGAGGATGGATGTGCTGGAAATGAGATGTTTGAGGACAATGTGTGGTGTGAGGTGGTTTGATCGAGTAAGTAACGTAAGGGTAAGAGAGATGTGTGGAAATAAAAAGAGCGTGGTTGAGAGAGCAGAAGAGGGTGTTTTGAAATGGTTTGGGCACATGGAGAGAATGAGTGAGGAAAGATTGACCAAGAGGATATATGTGTCGGAGGTGGAGGGAACGAGGAGAAGAGGGAGACCAAATTGGAGGTGGAAAGATGGAGTGAAAAAGATTTTGTGTGATCGGGGCCTGAACATGCAGGAGGGTGAAAGGAGGGCAAGGAATAGAGTGAATTGGAGCGATGTGGTATACAGGGGTTGACGTGCTGTCAGTGGATTGAATCAAGGCATGTGAAGCGTCTGGGGTAAACCATGGAAAGCTGTGTAGGTATGTATATTTGCGTGTGTGGACGTGTGTATGTACATGTGTATGGGGGGGGGGGGGGTTGGGCCATTTCTTTCGTCTGTTTCCTTGCGCTACCTCGCAAACGCGGGAGACAGCGACAAAGTATAAAAAAAAAAAAAAAAAAAAAAAAAAAAAAAAAAAAAATATATATATATATATATATATATATATATATATATATATATATATATATATATATATATATATATATATATATATATTCTTTCTTTTCTTTTATACTATTTGCCATTTCCCGCATTAGCGAGGTAGCGTTAAGAACAGAGGACTGGGCCTTTGAGGGAATATCCTCACCTGGCCCCCTTCTCTGTTCCTTCTTTTGGAAAATTATTATTATTATTATTATTATTATTATTATTATTATTATTATTATTCGCCATTTCCCACATCAGCGAGTTAGCGTTATCAACAGAGGACTGGGCCTTAGAGGGAATATCCTCACCTGGCTCCCTTCTCTGTTCCTTCTTTAGGAAAAAAAAAAAATATATATATATATATATATATATATATATATATATATATATATATATATATATATATATATATATATATATTCTTTTTCTTTCTTTCAAACTATTCGCCATTTCCCGCATTAGCGAGGTAGCGTTAAGAACAGAGGCCTGGGCCTTTGAGGGAATACCCTCACCTGGTCCAATTCTCTGTTCCTTCTTTTGGAAAATTAAAAAAAACGAGAGGGGAGGATTTCCAGCCCCCCGCTCCCTCCCCTTTTAGTCGCCTTCTACGACACGCAGGGAATACGTGGGAAGTATTCTTTCTCCCCTATCCCCAGGGAATATATATATATATATATAAATTATATGGGAGGGTATTGATTGAGAGGGTGAAGGCATGTACAGAGCATCAGATTGGGGAAGAGCAGTGTGGTTTCAGAAGTGGTAGAGGATGTGTGGATCAGGTGTTTGCTTTGAAGAATGTATGTGAGAAATACTTAGAAAAGCAAATGGATTTGTATGTAGCATTTATGGATCTGGAGAAGGCATATGATAGAGTTGATAGAGATGCTCTGTGGAAGGTATTAAGAATATATGGTGTGGGAGGCAAGTTGTTAGAAGCAGTGAAAAGTTTTTATCGAGGATGTAAGGCATGTGTACGTGTAGGAAGAGAGGAAAGTGATTGGTTCTCAGTGAATGTAGGTTTGCGGCAGGGGTGTGTGATGTCTCCATGGTTGTTTAATTTGTTTATGGATGGGGTTGTTAGGGAGGTGAATGCAAGAGTTTTGGAAAGAGGGGCAAGTATGAAGTCTGTTGGGGATGAGAGAGCTTGGGAAGTGAGTCAGTTGTTGTTCGCTGATGATACAGCGCTGGTGGCTGATTCATGTGAGAAACTGCAGAAGCTGGTGACTGAGTTTGGTAAAGTGTGTGAAAGAAGAAAGTTAAGAGTAAATGTGAATAAGAGCAAGGTTATTAGGTACAGTAGGGTTGAGGGTCAAGTCAATTGGGAGGTGAGTTTGAATGGAGAAAAACTGGAGGAAGTGAAGTGTTTTAGATATCTGGGAGTGGATCTGGCAGCGGATGGAACCATGGAAGTGGAAGTGGATCATAGGGTGGGGGAGGGGGCGAAAATTCTGGGAGCCTTGAAGAATGTGTGGAAGTCGAGAACATTATCTCGGAAAGCAAAAATGGGTATGTTTGAAGGAATAGTGGTTCCAACAATGTTGTATGGTTGCGAGGCGTGGACTATGGATAGAGTTGTGCGCAGGAGGATGGATGTGCTGGAAATGAGATGTTTGAGGACAATGTGTGGTGTGAGGTGGTTTGATCGAGTAAGTAACGTAAGGGTAAGAGAGATGTGTGGAAATAAAAAGAGCGTGGTTGAGAGAGCAGAAGAGGGTGTTTTGAAATGGTTTGGTCACATGGAGAGAATGAGTGAGGAAAGATTGACCAAGAGGATATATGTGTTGGAGGTGGAGGGAACGAGGAGAAGAGGGAGACCAAATTGGAGGTGGAAAGATGGAGTGAAAAAGATTTTGTGTGATCGGGGCCTGAACATGCAGGAGGGTGAAAGGAGGGCAAAGAATAGAGTGAATTGGAGCGATGTGGTATACTGGGGTTGACGTGCTGTCAGTGGATTGAATCAAGGCATGTGTATGGGGGTGGGTTGGGCCATTTCTTTCGTCTGTTTCCTTGCGCTACCTCGCAGACGCGGGAGACAGCGACAAAGTAAAAAAAAAAAAAAAAAAAAAAAAAAAAAAAAAAAAAATATATATATATATATATATATATATATATATATATATATATATATATATATATATATATATATATATATATATATATATATCATAATCTATTGGTCCCCAGCATGTAAATTTATGTCATAGTTTACAAAGAGTTAATCCCTTCAGGACTAGTCTTGTAACAGTTGCAGGTGCCTAGTCCAAATGAACCTCATTAAAAGATATGGGATGAATTTTCCCTACTGCATATGAAGAACCCCACCCTTTCTTTACTTACGAGAAGTATATGGAGATGCCACATGTCAATGTAAGTTCTAGCAGATTACAGGAAAATTTAATGAAGCTTAGTTAGGTGCACAGATATAACTGTGGTGGAAAGACACCAAGTGCTCCTCTCATCCATGCCCCTGCCTTACTGCAAAGTGTTCTAAATGAAATCATACGGTTCTGATGATGAAAGCAGCAGGCTACCATATCTACACAAGTCAGGAGATCGTAATGAGTAATTATGAATATAATGATTACTTCCCTACATAAGATTCAGCCAAAATGGCAGGGCTAGCATGATATGTTAACCCACGACTTGCTTGAGGTGTAAGAATTCTTTTCAACTGTCACCTGCATTACATAATAATAGATTCTTTATTCATCTGGGATTGATTTCAACCACATGTCAAGTTTTCTATTATAAGTCTCTGCAGCTGTTCCATGCATTTTTCTTATTGCTCACTGTTGTCCAATGAATTCATATCCTGGTTGGGTTTTCATATACACAGATCGTTTGGGATATGCAGTGGTCATATTTGACTAAAACCTCATTCAAAGAGAAATAATATGTACTGAACCAATAAACATAAGAGAAAAAAGTGTGCGCAAAGCTGCGACATATAATCTAAATAAATTGTAACAAGCCTTTCATTTCATTATATACATCAGGAATTAACACAAAGATTAACAGACACATCATTCAATAAATTTGGGATATTATTTTTAATTGTTCTGGGGTAGAAGATGGTGCTTGACATCAAGAGAAGAGTGGAGTAGAAATGTACATTGTTGGCAAAAGTGAGAAGGATGCACTTCTTGAGAATAGGAGGTAGGCACTATACAGGACCAGCAGGATAAGAGATAAGTTCTAAAGGGTTTTATGTGGTTAAGTCAGGCCCGATGTGCATCTCTTGAATGACAATGACTGCAGGATCTTAATTCATAAGAAAGACATATTGATTTTCGTATTTTTTGGGCATCCATTTAGATATCAGATTTTATTTTGTGTGTGTATGTAATGGGGGAGGGGGGACATCAAAACCATAAAATATATTTCACCATTGGATGAAAAGGGTCAAAAGCTGTTGCAAAGAACTAAATGCTAAAAATGTGAAGGTCAGATTAGATTAGGAGAATCTTTGCTTTAGTGTACAGGTGTTGAGTGCTTGAGGTTGTCTGCAGCCAATAACTGTTACAAGTACTCTGTTTTGTGTGGTTTGTAGCTGGATGAACTAATAGGTGAAGCATAGTTCAAGGTGAAGTGGATGAATTCCTTGTAGAGGATGCTGAGGGATTCTTTTTCTTGTCTAAATATGTTAAAATACAAACATCACACAACCATGGTAATATTATACAACCATGAAATACTCTAATTTTTTGACACCACTTACTTATATCCCCATTAACTCCCACACAAAAATTACTTCCATTAAAAAAGCTCTAACTGTATTCAGTTTTCTATGCATACCACCGTGTCAAAATTCACAGGGTTCTTTTTTGAACATTTCCTTTTGACTTTTTCAAATCTATAAATGATGCCCAAGTTTCTTCTTACCTTGCACAAAAACTGCTTAAATGCAAAGATCTGGTCTACTTACTCCCTTTCCTTCTTAAATCCAATTTGATTTTTATCTAAAACTATAATCATCCTTTTCACACCATCAAATGCAATCATACTGTAATCAATCACAATGCTACTTGCTGATTATGCTATGAAGACTTACCCCTCTGTAATTTTCAGTTACAATCAAAATGGTTACTAAAACCTTATCTTGAGGGATAAAGCCATATTACAAGAGTCATTTAAAGCTTTTCATTTAAAATAAAGTGATGCCCAAGATGTCCTTGGTAACTACTAGAATGTGTAAAATAGCAATAAGTAACTGTCATCATAACCCTTCAGTCCTTTAGAATGTGTAAAATAGTAACAAGTAACTGTCATCTTAAACCTAAAGTCCTTCGTAACTTCCTCTAAAACCTAACAAAGGAAAAAGAACCATATTCACACTAAATCTTAACCATGTTAAACAAATATCAATGCTGCCAATCACTTCCATATATAAACACAAAAGAGATTAAGATATGTGAAAACCTGAATAAAGATGTTAACACACTGAAACCTGGTGAGGCTAGTGTTCACCAGCCAGAAGTTCTAAGTAATGACCCATGAATAAACTATGAGAAAACTTGACAAAACTGTAGAGAATTCAAGAGAGCCTTTACAACTACAGACCATTATAAAAGCTACATCTGGATATCATGGCAGTTAAGACCCCCACAGTAAATGAAGGTATACTTCACACTGTAAAATAATGGTAACATACTATGGTATCAAAGCCTAACAAAGAAACAAGGTTGAGTCTAAGGCCTGGTAAACTTTCAACTGCATGATCTCTCAATCATAATCACTTAATATACTTTCTTTTTCATGCATTATTGCTATTTCCCAAAGAAGCGAAGTAGCATCAAGAACAAACAACAAAACCTTAAGAGTTAAAATCCTCCATCGACTCATTCCTCTGTACCTTCCTTCTTTACGAAAAAAATACAGGCGAGGATTTCCAGTCCCTTGCTCCTACAACTTTTAGTTGCCTTCATTGAAAAGCAAGAGATGTGTGGGCAGTACTCTTTCTCCCCTATCCCCAAGGATAAAATAATTCAATACTGTACACAGATTACAATTCCTGCATGTCGTGAGCACTTTTTGAAGAGAGCCACCAGCCACCAATACCTGATTAGGCTTCCTAATAATCATTTATGCCTCAACATTAGCAGAGTCAGGGAGAATGAATTCAATATTCTGTCAAAACAAAAAACTGATGTATGTATTACAAACTTGACAATGCCTTCCAGCAAATCATTCATACTTTTGCATGAACATAATTAGGATGGCAGTATTCAGTTTTCTGCTAAAGCAAAAAACTGATAAATATACTACAACCTAAATTTTACTTACTGTTGTGCTACACAGGCTTTTATCTACTCTAGAGGATAGAATTGATATCTGCTGTAGCAGCTCATAAAAGCCATCAAGTGACCACTCCATCTCTTCTAAGAGGCTCCTATTCTTTGATGAATGCAGCTCACTGCCAGTGACCTGAGTGCATATGGAATCAATTTCAAAACTTCTTTAGTTTTTTAAAACCTGGAAAACTTTACTTGCACATGTCGGTTAACATCAGGTGACTAATCATAAATCCACTTTGGATGCTTGTGGGACATATAAAACTTTGTGGTCAAGTGTGCATGGACCATTTCATCCCTCATTCAAAACTCCTGCATCATGATGTAATCATTTACAATCACAGGGTACAGGCTGTCTGGGGGTTAAAGGAGGGTGTAGTTTCTCTGTACTGTATACTGTCTTCCAATGACTGAGCCCTTCTCTTTTGGCTATCAAGGACAATAATCAACAGAATTAGCACAGGTGTGGCATTTGCTATCATTGCTGTCATTAACAATCCAGCATTTGAGCACACTTCCATGTGGGTGGATGGCATACCTCTCTCATTTTCTTTATGACTTTTCAAATGTTTATAATGTCTGGAACTGACACAAAGCAAAAATATGACATTCGTAATAAGTACTATGAATGACCAGGCAAAAATATGACATTTGTAACAAGAACTATGAATGACCATGTTTTACCGATTCTATTTTGGATAAAATCTAAATGCCATGGAAAAGCACCATGGAAAACAGTGAGAATAGCGACACTGATAATAATGGTGATGAATATATAGGACGGAACATACTCTGTACTGATGACAGAGGTAAATCGAGCAGTGGATATGAAAGATAACTCATTCTTACGAAAACCTTACTAATGACAATAATGTGAGGCTTAATGAGAAAAACACATCTGCACCTAAAATGAGTAATGCTGAGCCTTGAGAAAAACATCTGCACCTAAAATCAGTAATACAGGTGTAACTGAAGGCTTTATCATGTGTGCTTTTGTACACATTACATGAAAGTCAGAGAAACCGAATCTTACAAATAAGACACATGGAATGATTCAAAATATTAACGTGCATTAGTCAGGCACCTTCTGAAAGTGTATTTTGCAGATAAAGGTAAAAAATTAAATAGTAAAAGACAAAGCATGTTCCTCTTTATTCGCTTATACCTGTATCAGGTATATGATAATTTTTGAATACTCAGATTAAAGAACAACAGAAGATTTTCAGCAAATGCATTACTAAAAACAAAAAAAAAACAAAAAAAACAAAAAACTATGTGCAAGCATGCTGAACACCTCAATTTCAGCCAAAAAATCTAGTAGGAATGATGAATTTTACAGAGCATCTGATTGGTTTATATTCATAACTCTAGGTAAGGAAGGTAATAAACATTCCATCATCAAATTTCAAATCTATAACAATCTTTTCAAGCTCTTACAGAGCCAACTGACCCCAAGATGTGGCTCAACACAAAAAGTGGCTTTTTCTCACCATTTCCAAACAAAAGTTCATGAACAACCTTGACAGCCAGCCTCTTAAAGGTGATGAACTGGGATTCTGCAAAAACAGAACTAGGATTCTGCAGAATAAAAGCTACCCAAATACTTGAAGTCTTACAATGTTTTAACCATTGTTAATACTACACTGCCAGTGAAGCAAAATAACAGCTCAAAATTGAGGAGCTGTGTGGTGGGATGTTCTGATATGGTACTATGAAAAGGTGATAAGTTCTGGGACTACAAGTGATTTGCTCTTAAAGGTCAAAACTCATCAAAAGTTGGTTGATAACTAAATAAAGAAAATTAGCAGAAACCAAGTTATTAAAATTCTGACATTCATTTGACTGATGGTCCAACACTCAAAAAATATATCACAAAAGCAATATTTTTTAAATTTACCAAATGTCGAGAAAATATAACCACCACTCTGAAGAAACACAGGGGTGATCAAAGAATTGCTTAATGGCACACTTTAGCACTTAACAGAATACACAATCGTGATCAAAGAAAAGCCTCAAGAAAGCACAACAGTACTTAACAGAATTCCTCAATTTTCTTTATCTTCATAAAATTGCTACCAATCATCAAGCTGCAAAATCCACTGGCTATAAATAATTGTCTCTCTACTTTTCATTCTGGTTAAACAAGCTTTCAAACGTTTATCTGATAGTTTGGATTTTTTTCAACACTTACACCCTAAAAATTCATTTTCATCTTTGATCAAAAATGTTTCTTTTTTCTTAGTATTTGAGACATATCAAAATAAGGAATTCTCATGTATAGGCATATTTAGACCAATAACATCCTTCTGAGAGAGTGTAAAAGTCTGGATTGCAATTCAGCACAGGGGACTATTTCATCATTTGTCAGTAACTATGATTACTGGATGACCAAAAAGATAGGAAACACCTATCATCAGACATAGCTGATGAGGAAACGGAAAGAGAAAATAACTAATGAAAAAAGATGTAATAAGTGACTTATAGAATGATTTCGGAGGAAGTGGAGAGGAAAGAGGTCTGCATGGGAACTTAGTACCCACATCCACACCATAAGCAAACTCAGCCACTGATGATTATGTGGAGCAGTTATCACTACAACTGCTCCTAATTTTTATTGAAGTACTTATTTGATCGAGCAAGTAATGTAAGGGTAAGAAAGATGTGTGGAAATAAAAAGTTGAGAGAGCAGAAGAGGCTGTGTTGAAAAGGTTTGGACACATGGAGAGAATGAGCGATATATGTGTCAGAGGTGGAGGGAATGAGGATAAGCAGGAGAACAAATTGGAGGTGGAAGGATCGAGTAAAAAAGATTCTGAGCGATTGGGACCTGAAGATACATTATTTCATCTGTTTCCTTGTGCTACCTCGCTAACCCAAGAGACGGCAATTAAGTATAATAAAAATACTTCTAGGATGTTGGAGGGCTTAGCTGTAAAAGGTGTTACTCAAAAGCCAAAGATTTCCATAAAGCATCATCTACAGAAGCAAGCTATTTATTCATATAGTGTGCACAGACAAAGAGTCATGTTGTTCCCCATCAACTCTGTACTTAGTATAAATTCAGGTACCAAGTTCAGAAAAACAAACAAGCAAGCAAAAGCTTCCCATCTTTCCCAATCTCATCATTAGAAGAAGCAACCAAGACATCCTGGCCAAACACACTCCTCCTCATTTATAGTGTGCACATTATATCACTTCTCTCTCTTTTTAACATGCTTGATTCCCATTTCCTGTGTGAGCAAGGTAGCATCAAAAGCAAATGAAGAAAGGCCACATCCATTCTCTAGCTGTCATGTGTAATGCACCCAGCTCCCTACCCACAATCATGTCCAACAGGCCTTTCCCTGGTTTATATCGGATGCTTCACATACCCTGATTCAGTCCACTGAAAGCATGTCAATAGCAGTATACAACATCATTCTAATCACCTTTATTCAGGGCATGCCTTTCACCCTCCTGCAAGTTCAAACCCTGATCGCTCAAAATCTTTTTTCACTCCATCCTTCCACCTCCAATTTAGTCTCCCTGTTTGCCTTGTTCCCTCCACTTCTGACACATATATCCACTTTGTCAGCCTTTCCTCTCTAATTCTCTCCATTAGTCTAATACATTTCAGCATACCCTCTTCTACAATCTCAACCACACTCTTTTTATTACCACACATCTCTATCACCTTTTCATTAATTACTCAATCAAACTACCTCACCATACATTGTCCTCAAATATTTCATTTCCAACACATCCACCCTCCTCCGTACAACCCTATCTATAGCCTAAGTCTTGCAACCACATAACATTGTTGGTACTACTATTCCTACAAATATACCCATATTCACACTCCGAGACAAAGTTCTCTCTTTCCACACATTTTTCAATGCTCCCAGAACCTTCGCAACCCTCCCTCACCCTGTGACTCACTTCTGCTTCCATGATTCCACTCCCAGATATCTAAAACACTTTACTTCCTCCAGTTTTTCTCCATTCAAACTTACCTTCCAATCAACTTGTCCCATCAACCTACTGAACCTAATAACCTTGCTCTTATTCACATTTACTCTCAACCTTCTCCTTTCAAACACTTTACCAAACTCACTGACCAACCTCTGCTCTGCAGTTTCTCATACAAATAAGCCATCAGTGCTATATCATCAGCGAACAACTGACTCCCTTCCCAGGCACTCTCATTCACAATAGACTGCATTCTTGCACCCACTCTCCAAAACTCTTGCATTCACCTCCCTAACCAACCCATCCATAAACAAATTAAACAACCATGGAGACATCACGCACTCCTGCCACACACCGACATTAACTGGGGACCACTCACTTTCCTCTCTTCCCACTCATACACATACCTTACATCCTTGGTAAAAACTTTTCACTGCTTCTAGCAACTTACCTCCCACATCATATACTCTTAATACCTTCCACAAAGCATCTCTATAAACTCTATCATATGCCTTCTCCAGATCCATAAATGCTACATACACATCCAACTGCTTTTCTAAGTATTCCTCACATACATTCTTCAAAGCAAACACCAGATCCACACATTCTCCACCACTTCTGAAACCACAATGCTCCTCCCTAATATGATGCTTTGTACATGCCTTCACCCTCTCAATCAATACCCTCCCATATAATTTCCCAGGAATACTCAACAAACTTATACCTCTGTAATTTGAGCACTCACCTTTATACCCTTTGCCTTTGTACAATGGCACTATACATGCATTCTGCCAATCATCAGGCACTTCACCAGGAACCATACATACAATGAATATCCTCATCAACCAGTCAACAACACAGTCACCCCCTTTTAATAAATTCCACAGCAATGCCATCAAAACCCGCCGCCTTGCCAGCTTTCATCTTCTGCAAAGCTTTCACTACCTCTTCTCTGTTTACCAAATCATTTTCCCTAACCCTTCTCACTTCGCACACCACCTCAACCAAAACACCCTATATCTGCCACTTTATCATCAAACACATTCAACAAACCTTCAAAATACTCACTCCATCTCCTTCTCACATCACCACTATTTGTTATCACCTCCCCATTAGCCCCTACCACTGAAGTTCCCATTTGTTCCCTTGTCTTACGCACTTTATTTACCTCCTTCCAAAGCATCTTTCTATCCTCCCTAAAATTTCATGATACTCTCTCACCCCAACTCTCATTTGCCCTCTTTTTCACCTCTTGCTCCTTTCTCTTGACCTCCTGTCTCTTTCCTTTGTACATCCCCCAGTCATTTGCATTATTTCCCTACAAAAATCATCCAAATACCTCTCTCTTCTCTTTCACTAATAACCTTACTTCTTCATCCAACCACTCACTACCCTTTCTAATCTGCCCACCCCCCACGCTTCTCATGCCACAAGCATCGCTTGCACAAGCCATCACTGTTTCCCTAAATACATCCCATTCCTCCCCCACTCCCCTTACCTCCTTTCTTCTCACCTTTTTCCATTCTGTACTCAGTCCCTCCTGGTACTTCCTCACACAAGTCTCCCTCCCAAGCTCACTTACTCTCACCACTCTCTTCACCCCAACATTCTCTCCGTTTCTGAAAACCTCTACAAATCTTCACCTTCGCCTCCACAAGATAATGATCAGACATCCCTCCAGTTGCACCTCTCAGCACATTAACATCCAAAAGTCTCTCTTTCGCACACCTATCAATTAACAAGTAATCCAATAATGCTCTCTGGCCATCTCTCATACTTACATACATATACTTATGTATATCTCTCTTTTTAAACCAGGTATTCCCAATCACCAGTCCTTTTTCAGCACATAAATCTACAAGCTCTTCACCATTTCCATTTACAACACTGAACACCCCATGTACACCAATCATTCCCTCAACTGCCACATTACTCACCTTTGCATTCAAATCATCCATCACTATAACCCAGTCTCGTGCATCAAAACTACCAACATGGATTATGGATGCAAAATGATGAGAAAAGATCACACAGTGAGCTAAAATTTCATTAACATTTTTGATCTGGGTACAAATGTTAAACAATTTTCAGGTGGGCACATGCTTATTTCATGGAAGTTCCTGCAACAGTAATGACTGGTCAGACAATCACATCTAACTCGCTATACCGTTCTGAATAGTGTACTTAATCTAATGTCCGCAATTCCAAAGATTCAAATAATTCCACTTCCTTCCCTTCACATGGTATGCCCTAACTTACACTATGTTATCTTAACCTAAAATACAAAACTATGATCCCCCTCCCTTTCTTTTCTTTGTTTCATCAAGCGTGCTTTCTCAAAATTTAATGCTAGGTTATTTTTTTTTTTTTTATTATACTTTGTCGCTGTCTCCCGCGTTTGCGAGGTAGCGCAAGGAAACAGACGAAAGAAATGGCCCAACCCACCCCCATACACATGTATATACATACGTCCACACACGCAAACATACATACCTACACAGCTTTCCATGGTTTACCCCAGACGCTTCACATGCCTTGATTCAATCCACTGACAGCACGTCAACCCCGGTATACCACATCGCTCCAATTCACTCTATTCCTTGCCCTCCTTTCACCCTCCTGCATCTTCAGGCCCCGATCACACAAAATCTTTTTCACTCCATCTTTCCACCTCCAATTTGGTCTCCCTCTTCTCCTCGTTCCCTCCACCTCCGACACACATATCCTCTTGGTCAATCTTTCCTCACTCATTCTCTCTATGTGCCCAAACCACTTCAAAACACCCTCTTCTGCTCTCTCAACCACGCTCTTTTTATTTCCACACATCTCTCTTACCCTTACGTTACTCACTCGATCAAACCACCTCACACCACACATTGTCCTCAAACATCTCATTTCCAGCACATCCATCCTCCTGCGCACAACTCTATCTATAGCCCACGCCTCGCAACCATAAAACATTGTTGGAACCACTATTCCTTCAAACATACCCATTTTTGCTTTCCGAGATAATGTTCTCGACTTCCACACATTCTTCAAGGCCCCCAGAATTTTCGCCCCCTCCCCCACCCTATGATCCACTTCCGCTTCCATGGTTCCATCCGCTGCCAGATCCACTCCCAGATATCTAAAACACTTCACTTCCTCCAGTTTTTCTCCATTCAAACTCACCTCCCAATTGACTTGACCCTCAACCCTACTGTACCTAATAACCTTGCTCTTATTCACATTTACTCTTAACTTTCTTCTTCCACACACTTTACCAAACTCAGTCACCAGCTTCTGCAGTTTCTCACATGAATCAGCCACCAGCGCTGTATCATCAGCGAACAACAACTGACTCACTTCCCAAGCTCTCTCATCCCCAACAGACTTCATACTTGCCCCTCTTTCCAAAACTCTTGCATTTACCTCCCTAACAACCCCATCCATAAACAAATTAAACAACCATGGAGACATCACACACCCCTCCCGCAAACCTACATTCACTGAGAACCAATCACTTTCCTCTCTTCCTACACGTACACATGCCTTACATCCTCGATAAAAACTTTTCACTGCTTCTAACAACTTTCCTCCCACACCATATATTCTTAATACCTTCCACAGAGCATCTCTATCAACTCTATCATATGCCTTCTCCAGATCCATAAATGCTACATACAAATCCATTTGCTTTTCTAAGTATTTCTCACATACATTCTTCAAAGCAAACACCTGATCCACACATCCTCTACCACTTCTGAAACCACACTGCTCTTCCCCAATCTGATGCTCTGTACATGCCTTCACCCTCTCAATCAATACCTTCCCATATAATTTACCAGGAATACTCAACAAACTTATACCTCTGTAATTTGAGCACCCACTCTTATCCCTTTTGCCTTTGTACAATGGCACTATGCACGCATTCCGCCAATCCTCAGGCACCTCACCATGAGTCATACATACATTAAATAACCTTACCAACCAGTCAACAATACAGTCACCCCCTTTTTTAACAAATTCTAGGTGGTTCATGTAAAACAATTTCCAAGGTCTCTCAGATGATAAACCTCTCCACACTTTTCAAGAGTCAAAAACCCAAGAGAAACACCAAAAATTTTAAGAATAATTCAATGATTACTCTAGGAACAGTAGCTACAACTTAAATATACCAAAACTTTGTGAGAAGAATATGGAACTTTATGCGAGTATCAAAGTTAAGCATGTTAGTAATGAAGGGTACCTTAAAAGCAGTAAATCAGGTACAAATGAACATGTAGAACAATGACTTATAGAAAATTACCAGTCAGAATAATTGTAGCAAATCAAAGGAACCTCTGACAAAAGACAAAACAGCACCTTTTCCAAAGCAGTTCTTCAGCAAAACCAAGGGTAAGCAGTTTAGTAACTATAAGCCTATACTAACCTTTATATGATTATGTTTGAGAAAAAATCAATTCAAATCTTACCAGTTAGCTTTGTATACAGTAACAGTAAGGACATTCTGGAACACTTCAATGCATTCTGTTAATGTGGCTGCAGGAAAGAAGTCCTTAATCACATCTTGTATGGCCACCATATTAAAATCTGAAGCATTTCGATGACTATAGGCAGTTCGGTTTATACATAACACACCCTTGCCATCCATTACCATCTGTGGATATAAAGTCTCGGTTAAAATGATCAAAACGGATTTTGTTTTAACAATATAACTAATAGGTACATTCTAAAGTATTTGATCTTATTCAATTTATCATAAAAAAAAAAAAAGCTAAGTTGAGTAAACTTTTGGGAGAAAAGTAAACATGATTACAACCTTACAACAACAGTTTTTACCTTTCTAACTTTATATGGAGGCTCTTGTCTTGTGGGGTCTGGCCTGAAAGCAGGGGTATCGACAAGTCTTTGTTTGTCAAGCCCATTTCTACCTACTCCCTTGTGACTAGACAGATTATCAGGTCGCAGGCCATTGGCTACAGGAATGAGGGGAGGAGGAGCTTTTGATAATGATTTTGAGCTGCTGTTTGCAGTGGAATTCTGTAAAGAAAAATTAACATCATCAAGCATTAACATGCAATCAAGCCTTTCACTATGGCAGTCCCAGTATCCAAAGTACACTCTGTGCATGGAATATTCTCAAATATTTTAAAAGAAATATCTCCAAAAATTTGTCTTTACAGGGACCTCTAGATTTACACATTTTTCATTTCTGCCATTTTTAGAATAACCAGCACAGACCATTTACACTTTTATCTAATTTATGCAGTCTTAAGTTTGGAACAGCATGATTATTATTGGGCAAGCAGCATGGTGGTGAGATGTTGCGAGAAGCATGCATACACATGGCATGGATGCAGTTTATACAGAGTATTTTGTGCTGCTGTATACTGAATACTGCACATGTTTTGCCCTTTGCATCATACCACCAAAGGATCTTTTACGTCATTGTGGTACCAGTGGTACTAAGAGGTCACAACAGATGTGCCCACACATTATGATAGAGGTGATGAACAGTTGATATGAAGTGTGCCCATGAATCTGCTTTATGGACCATTCATGACAGTGCAGAGAAAATCAGAGTGCCAAGAGTGGAACAGTAATCAGTACAGCTAAGACTTCTATTCTCTAAGTTCGATTATGGAGATAATAGAATGAATGTTAGGCAAATGGATCAAACACCAAACTCATGGAAATGTTCCTGTCAGCATGCTCGAGATACGAGCAAAGACCCAAGTGTACATGATGACTTAGCAGCAGAAGAATGAGCAACGAAGATATTTCATATATGTTCTAGTTGGTTGGTGAATCTGAAATGCAACAATTACCACATCAAGATGACTGGTGAGGCTGCTTCTGCTGATGTCCTTGCTCCTGAAAGTTTCCTGAGAATCCTCAAGACCAATTATCAAGAAAGATGCTTATTCTTCTAAGCAGATTTTCATTGTGGATGAGACTGGATTATTTTGGAAAAGAATGTCTTTGAGAATGTACATTTCATGTGAAGAGAGGACTGCAACAGGATTCAAAGCTGCCAAGGATTGCCTTACACTATTTATGTGTGTGTGTGTGTGTGTGTGTGTGTGTGTGTGTGTGTGTGTGTGTGTGTGTGGGGATGCCAAAGATGCAAGCTTAAATAATTAACGATCTACCATTCAGAAAAACCCAGGGGTCTTAAAGGATATGTGAGGCAATATTTGCCTGCCTATTATCCTTTTAATCTTAGGAGAGGACAACACACAAAGTTTTCTGTGATTATTTTGCTGCAAAACTCCATGTAGTACTGAAGGAGTACTGTGCAAAGGAGAATATAAGTTTCAGGATTCACCTTCTCATCAATAATGCCAAGGCCATCCATCTTCAACAGAGGACTTTAACAAGAACACCAAAGTAGTTTTCTTCTGTCCAACAATTCATCTCTCATCCAGTCAATGATCTACTTTTAAGGCCTACTATTTACATCTGCAAAGCTCATGAAGGCTAAAAAGAATGACTAGATGAATGTGAAGGAATTCTGGAAGTCCTTCACCATCAGAAATGCCATTATGATCATTGATGAGGCACGGAAGGAAATTACCAGAGTTCATATGAATGGAGTGTGGTCCTCAGTTTGTTCCAGGATTCCAGGAACCAAATTTTCAAGAACACCTGCACACTTTGTGGAAATGGCAAAAAAAAGTCTGCTTCGATAAGTCTGGGGAGGAAGATGTGGAGGAGTTGCTAGAATCACGCAATAAACTTTCGAATTAAGATTTTTGCTACCACCAATAAAAGGTGGTAGCAAAAGAAGAGGAGGTTGGGCAAGTGTGTTTTCTCACTAGCTAGAGGTTAGCAGAAGCATTTCACCACACTGACCTTGCTAACTATATCTGACAAGCATGACCAACCACAGAATGAAGTTCAAAGGTGGCCAAAAACACCCACATACATACCTATATTTCAATGTAACCATACATATACATACATACACATGTACATATTCATACTGGCTGCCCCCCCCCCCCTCGTAGTGCTAGGAAAAGAAGAAGAAAAAAAAAAAGGCCACATTTGTTCACCCTCAGTCTCTAGCTGTCATGTGTAAAGCAACTAAACCAAAGCTCCCTTTCCACATATAGGCCCCATAAAAATTTCCATGGCTTACCTAAGACGCTTCACATGACCTGGTTCAATCCATTGACAGCACGTCCACCCAGGCATACCATATCGTTCCACTTCACTCTATTCCTTGTACACCTTTTCCCCTATAGTATGTTCAAGGAGGTGTGCAAAGTGAGAGGGTTAGGGAGAATGATTTGGTAAACAGAGAAGAGATAGTAAAAGCTTTGTAGATGATGAAAGCTGGCAAGGCAGCAGGTTTGGATGGTATTGCAGTGGAATTTATCAAAAAAGGGGTGACTGTGTTCTTGACTGGTTGGTAAGGATATTTAATGTATGTATGACTCATGGTGAGGTGCCTGAGGATTGGCAGAATGCATGCATATTGCCATTGTACAAAGACAAAGGGGGTAAAGGTGAGTGCTCAAATTACAGAGGTATAAGTTTGTTGAGCATTCCTGGGATATTATATGGGAGGGTGGTTTCAGAAGTGGTAGAGGACGTGTGGATCAGGTGTTTGCTTTGAAGAATGTATGTGAGAAATACTTAGAAAAGCAAATGGATTTGTATGTAGCATTTATGGATCTGGAGAAGGCATATGATAGAGTTGATAGAGATGCTCTGTGGAAGGTATTAAGAATATATGGTGTGGGAGGAAAGTTGTTAGAAGCAATGAAAAGTTTTTATTGAGAATGTAGGGCATGTGTACGAGTAGGAAGAGAGGAAAGTGATTGGTTCTCAGTGAATGTCGGTTTGCAGCAGGGGTGCGTGATGTCTCTATGGTTGTTTAATTTGTTTATGGATGGGGTTGTCAGGGAGATGAATGCAAGAGTTTTGCAGAAAGGGGCAAGTATGCAGTCTGTTGTGGATGAGAGGGCTTGGGAAGCGAGTCAGTTGTTGTTCACTGATGATACAGCGCTGGTGGCTGATTTGGGTGAGAAACTGCAGAAGCTGGTGAATGAGTTTGGTAAAGTGTGTGAAAGACGAAAGCTGAGAGTAAATGTGTATAAGAGCAAGGTTATTAGGTACAGTAGGGTTGAGGGACAAGTCAATTGGGAGGTAAGTTTGAATGGAGAAAACTGGTGGAAGGGAAGTGCTTTAGATATGTGGGAGTGGATTTGGCAGTGGATGGAACCATGAAAGCAGAAGTGAGTCACAGGGTGGGTTAGGGGGAGAAAGTTCTAGGAGCATTGAAAAATGTATAGAAGGCGAGAACATTATCTCGGAAAGCAAAAATGGGTATGTTTGAAGGAATAGTGGTTCCAACATTGTTATATAGTTGTATACTGGTTCCAACATTGTTATATGGTTGCAAGGCGTGGGCTATAGATAGAGTAGTATGGAGGAGGGTGGATGTGTTGGAAATGAGATGTTTGAGGACAATATGTGGTGTGAGGTGGTTTGATCGAGTAAGTGGTAATAAAAAGAGTGTGGTTGGAAGAGCAGAAGAAGGTGTTTTGAAATGGTTTGGTCACATGGAGAGAATGAGTGAGGAAAGATTGACCAAGAGGATATATGTGTCAGAGGTGGAGGGAACAAGAAGTGGGAGACCAAATGGAAGGTGGAAAGATGGAATGAAAAAGTTTTTGAGTGATCCTGAAGATGCAGGAGGGTGAAAGGCATGCAAGGAATAGAGTGAATTGGAATGATGTGGTATACCGGGGTCGACGTGCTGTCAATGGATTGAACCACGGCATGTGAAGCGTCTGGGGTAAACCATAGAAAGTTTTGTGGGGCCTGGATGTGGAAAGGGAGCTGTGGTTTCGGTGCATTATACATGACAGCTAGAGACTGAGAGTGAATGAATGTGGCCTTTCTTATCTTTTCCTAGTGCTACCTCACACGCATGCGGGGGTAGGGGCTTGTCATTTCATGTGTGGCGGGGTGGCAATGGGAATGAATAAGGGCAGCAAGTATGAATTATGTACATGTGTATATATGAATATGTCTGTGTATGTATATATATGTATACGTTGAAATGTATAGGTATATATATACATATAAATATATCTCCTTTCAAACTATTCGCCATTTCCCACGTTAGCGAGGTAGCGTTAAGAACAGAGGACTGGGCTTTTGAGGAAATGTCCTCACATGGCCCCCTTCTCTGTTTCTTCTTTTGGAAAATAAAAAAAATAACGAGAGGGGAGGATTTTCAGCCCCCCGCTCCCTCCCCTTTCAGTCGCCTTCTATGACACGCAGGGAATACGTGGGAAGTATTCTTTCTCCCCTATCCCCAGGGATACTATATATATATATATATATATATATATATATATATATATATATATATATATATATATATATAGGTGAGTAATGTGGCAGTTGAGGGAATAATTGGTATACATGGGGTGTTCAGTGTTGTAAATGGAAATGGTGAAGAGCTTGTAGATTTATATGCTGAAAAAGGACTGATGATTGGGAATACCTGGTTTACAAAGCGAGATATACATAAGTATACTTATGTAAGTAGGAGAGATGGCCAGAGAGCGTTATTGGATTACGTGTTAATTGACAGGCGTGCGAAAGAGAGACTTTTGGATGTTAACGTGCTGAGAGGTGCAACTGGAGGGATGTCTGATCATTACCTTGTGGAGGCAAAGGTGAAGATTTGTATGGGTTTTCAGAAAAGAAGAGTGAATGTTGGGGTGAAGAGGGTGGTGAGAGTAAGTGAGCTTGGGAAGGAGACCTGTGTGAGGAAGTACCAGGAGAGACTGAGTACAGAATGGAAAAAGGTGAGAACAATGGAAGTAAGGGGAGTGGGGGAGGAATGGGATGTATTTAGGGAATCAGTGATGGATTGCGCAAAAGATGCTTGTGGCATGAGAAGAGTGGGAGGTGGGTTGATTAGAAAGGGTAGTGAGTGGTGGGATGAAGAGGTAAGAGTATTAGTGAAAGAGAAGAGAGAGGCATTTGGACAATTTTTGTAGGGAAAAAATGCAATTGAGTGGGAGATGTATAAAAGAAAGAGACAGGAGGTCAAGAGAAAGGTGCAAGAGGCGAAAAAAAGGGCAAATGAGAGTTGGGGTGAGAGAGTATCATTAAATTTTAGGGAGAATAAAAAGATGTTCTGGAAGGAGGTAAATAAAGTGCATAAGACAAGGGAGCAAATGGGAACTTCAGTGAAGGGCGCAAATGGGGAGGTGATAACAAGTAGTGGTGATGTGAGAAGGAGATGGAGTGAGTATTTTGAAGGTTTGTTGAATGTGTTTGATGATAGAGTGGCAGATATAGGGTGTTTTGGTCGAGGTGGTGTGCAAAGTGAGAGGGTTAGGGAAAATGATTTGGTAAACAGAGAAGAGGTACTGAAAGCTTTGTGGAAGATGAAAGCCGGCAAGGCAGCAGGTTTGGATGGTATTGCAGTGAAATTTATTAAAAAAGGGGGTGACTGTATTGTTGACTGGTTGGTAAGGTTATTTAATGTATGTATGACTCATGGTGAGGTGCCTGAGGATTGGCGGAATGCGTGCCTAGTGCCATTGTACAAAGGCAAAGGGGATAAGAGTGAGTGCTCAAATTACAGAGGTATAAGTTTGTTGAGTATTCCTGGTAAATTATATGGGAGGGTATTGATTGAGAGGGTGAAGGCATGTACAGAGCATCAGATTGGGGAAGAGCAGTGTGGTTTCAGAAGTGGTAGAGGATGTGTGGATCAGGTGTTTGCTTTGAAGAATGTATGTGAGAAATACTTAGAAAAGCAAATGGATTTGTATGTAGCATTTATGGATCTGGAGAAGGCATATGATAGAGTTGATAGAGATGCTCTGTGGAAGGTATTAAGAATATATGGTGTGGGAGGCAAGTTGTTAGAAGCAGTGAAAAGTTTTTATCGAGGATGTAAGGCATGTGTACGTGTAGGAAGAGAGGAAAGTGACTGGTTCTCAGTGAATGTAGGTTTGCGGCAGGGGTGTGTGATGTCTCCATGGTTGTTTAATTTGTTTATGGATGGGGTTGTTAGGGAGGTAAATGCAAGAGTTTTGGAAAGAGGGGCAAGTATGAAGTCTGTTGGGGATGAGAGAGCTTGGGAAGTGAGTCAGTTGTTGTTCGCTGATGATACAGCGCTGGTGGCTGATTCATGTGAGAAACTGCAGAAGCTGGTGACTGAGTTTGGTAAAGTGTGTGGAAGAAGAAAGTTAAGAGTAAATGTGAAAAAGAGCAAGGTTATTAGGTACAGTAGGGTTGAGGATCAAGTCAATTGGGAGGTGAGTTTGAATGGAGAAAAACTGGAGGAAGTGAAGTGTTTTAGATATCTGGGAGTGGATCTGGCAGCAGATGGAAACATGGAAGCGGAAGTGGATCATAGGGTGGGGGAGGGGGCGAAAATTCTGGGGGCCTTGAAGAATGTGTGGAAGTCGAGAACATTATCTCGGAAAGCAAAAATGGGTATGTTTGAAGGAATAGTGGTTCCAATAATGTTGTATGGTTGCGAGGCTTGGGCTATGGATAGAGTTGTGCGCAGGAGGATGGATGTGCTGGAAATGAGATGTTTGAGGACATGTGTGGAAATAAAAAGAGCGTGGTTGAGAGAGCAGAAGAGGGTGTTTTGAAGTGGTTTGGGCACATGGAGAGAATGAGTGAGGAAAGATTGACCAAGAGGATATATGTGTCGGAGGTGGAGGGAACGAGGAGAAGAGGGAGACCAAATTGGAGGTGGAAAGATGGAGTGAAAAAGATTTTGTGTGATCGGGGCCTGAACATGCAGGAGGGTGAAAGGAGGGCAAGCAATAGGTATACCGGGGTTGACGTGCTGTCAGTGGATTGAATCAAGGCATGTGAAGCGTCTGGGGTAAACCATGGAAAGCTGTGTAGGTGTGTATATTTGCGTGTGTGGACGTATGTATATACATGTGTATGGGGGGGGTTGGGCCATTTCTTTCGTCTGTTTCCTTGCGCTACCTCGCAAACGCGGGAGACAGCGACAAAGTATAATAAAATAAAATAAATAAATATATATATATATATATATATATATATATATATATATATATATATATATATATATATATTTTATATATATATATATATATATATATATATATATATATATATATATATATATATATATATATATAAAATCTTTTTTTTTTTGCTTTGTCGCTGTTTCCCGCGTTTGCAAGGTAGCGCAAGGAAACAGACGAAAGAAATGGCCCAACCCACCCCCATACACATGTATATACATACACGTCCACACACGCAAATATACATACCTATACATCTCAATGTACACCTATATATACACACACAGACACATACATATATACACATGCACACAATTCACACTGTCTGCCTTTCTTCATTCCCATCACCACCTCGCCACACATGGAATAACATCCCCCTCCCCTCTCATGTGTGCGAGGTAGCGCTAGGAAAAGACAACAGAGGCCACATTCCTTCACACTCAGTCTCTAGCTGTCATGCAATAATGCCCGAAACCACAGCTCCCTTTCCACATCCAGGCCCCACAGAACTTTCCATGGTTTACCCCAGATGCTTCACATGCCCGGATTCAATCCATTGACAGCACGTCGACCCTGGTGTATATATATATATATATTATTTTCTATTATTACACTTTGTTGCTGTCTCCCACGTTAGCGAGGTAACGCAAGGACACAGACGAAAGAATGACCTAGCTCGCCCACACACACATGTATATACATAAACGCCCACACATGCACATATACATACCTATACATACATATACATACATACATGCTGCCCTCATCCATTACCGTTCCCACCACAACACACATGAAAAGGCATCCCCCATTCCCCACATGCGTGCAAGGTAGCACTAGGAAAAGATAACAATGGCCACATTCATTCACACTGTCTCTAGCTGTCATGTATAATGCACTGAAACCACAGCTCCCTTTCAACATCCAGGCCCCACAAAACTTTCCATGGTTTACCACAGACGCTTCACATGCCCTGGTTTAATCCACTGACAGCACGTTGACCACGGTATACCACATTGTTCCAATTTACTATATTCCTTGCACGCCTTTCACCCTCCTGTATGCTCAAGCCCCAATCACTCAAAATCTTTTTCACTCCATGTTTCCACCTCCAATTTGGTCTCCCACTTATCGTTTCCCCCACCTCTGACACACATATCCTTTTTGTCAATCTTTCCTCACTCATTCTCTCCATGTGACCAAACCATTTCACACACCCTCTTCTGCTCTCTTAACCACACTGTTTTTATACCATACATCTCTCTCACCCTTTCATTACTTAATCAAACCACCTCACACCACTTATTGTACTTAAACATCTCATTTCCAACACATCCACCCTCCTGCGCACAACCCTATCTACAACGCACGCCTTACAACCATATAACATTGTTGGAACCACTATTCCTTCAAACAAACCCATTTTTGCTCTACGAGATAACATTCTCACCTTCCACACGTTCTTCAACGCTCCCAGAACCTGTGCCCCCTTCCCCTTCCTATGACTCACTTCCGCTTACATGGTTCCATCCACTGCCAAATCCACTTCCAGATATCTAAAACACTTCACTTCCTCCAGTTTTTCTCCATTCAAACTTATCTCCCAATGAACTTGTCCCTCAATCCTAGTGAACCTTAAAACTTTGCTCTTATTCACATTTACTCTCAGCTTTCTTCTTTCACACACTTTACCGAACTCAGTCACCAAATTCTGCAGTTTCTCATCCGAATCAGCCACCAGCATTGTATGATCAGCGAACAACAACTGACTCACTTCCCAACCCCTCTCATCCACAACAGACAGCGTACTTGCCCCTCTCAAAAACTTGCATTCACCACCCTAACAACTCCATCCATAAATAAATTAAACAACCATGGAGACATCACGCAACCCTGTCGCAAACCTACTTTCACCAGGAACCCATCACTTTCCTATCTTCCTACTCGTACACATGCCTTACATCCTCGACAAGAACTTCTCACTGCTTCTAGCAACTTACCTTCCACACCAAATACTCTTAATACCTTGCACAGGGCATCTCTATCAACTCTATCATATGCCTTCTCCAGATCCATAAATATTACATACAAATCCATCTGCTTTTCTAAGTATTTCTCACAAACATTCTTCAAAGTAAACACCTGATCAACACATCCTTTACCACTTCTGAAACCACAATACTCTTCCCCAATCTGATGCTCTGTACATGCCTTCATCCTCTCAATCAGTACCCTCACATATAATTTCCCAGAAATACTCAACAAACATATACCTCTGTAATTTGTGCACTCACCTTTATCCCCTTTCCCTTTGTATAATGGCACTATGCATGCATTTTGCCAGTCCTCAGGTACCTCACCATGAGTCATACATACATTAAATATCCTTACCAACCAGTCAACAACACAGTCACCCCCTTTTTTAATAAATTCCACTGCAATACCATCCAAACCCGATGCCTTGCCAGCCTTTACCTTCCGCAAAGCTTTCACTACCTCTTCTCTCTTTACCAAATCATTCTCCCTAACCCTCTCACTTCGCACACCACCTCAACCAAAACACCCTATATCTGCCACTCTGTCATCTAACACATTCAACAAACCTTCAAAATACTCCCTCTAACACCACCACTACTTGTTATCACTTCCCCATTTGCCCCCTTTACCGATGTTCCCATTTGTTCTCTTGTCTTATGCACTTTATTTACCTTCTTCCAAAACATCTTTTTTTATTTATATTTCATTTATTTTGCTTTGTCGCTGCCTCCTGCATTAGCGAGGTAGCGCAAGGAAACAGATGAAAGAATGGCCCAACCCACCCACATACACACGTATATAGTATACATACACATCCACACACACAAATATACATACCTATACATCTAAACGAATACATATACATACACACACAGAGACATATACAAATATACACATGCACCTAATTCATACTGTCTGCCTTTATTCATTCCCAGCGTCACCCTGCCACACATGAAATAACAACTCCCTCCCCCTAAATGTGCATGAGGTAGCGCTAGGAAAAGACAACAAAGGCCACTTTCGTTCACACTCAGTCTCTAGCTGTCATGTAATACTACACATCATGTAATAATAAACACCTTTTTATTCTCCCAACTCTCATTTCCCCTCTTTTTCACCTCTTGCACCTTTCTCTTGTCCTCCTGCCTCTTTCTTTTATACATCTCCCTGTCATTTGCACTATTTCCCTGCAAAAATGGTCCAAATGCCTCTCTCTTCTCTTTCACTAATAATCTTACCTCTTCATCCCACCTTTCACATACATCGTGAACCAATGAAGTGTAAAATCTCGCCACTTGTGAATCCAGGTGCTGACCATACTAGTCTGGTGGCTGTCTTGTTTTTGATACAGCAATGAACGATATTGCAATTGTGAAAGTATTTTGTTTTATTTAATCTTCATTTGACTCCCACTAAGAAAAAAAAATGAAAGTCAACGTGGTCAAAAGCATGGCAATTTTTATGTGGAGAAACATGGTGGTAAGAGGTTTCCCATCAAAGCTTGCTTGACTTTTCCCATTCAACCTTTCATGGGAAAATACATTAATATGAAAATATTTCACTTTGAAATAATATTCCTTTACAACTTGACAACTGAAACAATGTTTCCACTATTATTTGTGCTGCTTTAGAAGTAAATGATACTTAAGGAGTGGAGTGGCTTGTCTGATGCTTGCTTGGGGAGCAACCAGCATAGCAAGTAGAGGTCTAAATATGAATTCTGAGTTGAAAAGTCTAAGGCAACTTGTACACCATGATATACAGTAAATGAATAAATATGAAAATAAGGTATTTATGGTCTCATAACTGCAGAATCACACTAAACCATCCTTCAAAGTACTCACTCCATATCCTCTACACTTCATCATTACCTTACCACTTCCCCATTTGCCAATGTTCCCATTTGCTCTCTTCTTTTCTCATAATATAAACTTCCTTCCAATAATCTTATTCTCCCTGAAGTTTGGTGAAACTCGCTCACCCAACTCTCAATTGCCCTCTATCTCAGCGACAGCACTCCTTGTTAACCAACTACTACTTTCTCTACTAAATCTCCCAATCACTAACACTCCTTCCCTAAAACTAATGCTCTTACACCTCTTTTCTCTTTCTCCAGAAATTCTACTTTACCATCCCATAATTCATCATACTTTCTCAATCTCCCATCTTTTGTGTGCCACAAACTTCTCCCATAAATACCATCACTGCTTCCTTAAATATCTCCCAGTCCTCACCCACCACCCAAAGTTCACTTACTCTTACCTTTCGCCATTCTATACCCAATTTCTCCCGGTACTTTTTCAAATCAGCCTCTTTTCCATATTCACTTACTTTCACCAGTCTGCTCACCTATTATTTCCTCTTTTCTGAGAGCCTCTAAAACTTTTTACTCCAGCACTTATGATAGGCTTGCAGACGTAGAGTGTTTGCGTTAGGGAGGTATGTGAAGTGAGTCAAGGCAAATGTGTTCGTGAAAAGATAGATGGTAACAAACTTGCATAGAACGAAATGTAGCAACGTAATAGGAGCAGGTGGTACTGCAGCTGAATTTCTTGAGAGAGAGGGTGACTCTGATGTTGACTGATTACTTAAGAATTTGATGTGCGTAAGATGAAATGTGGCAAGGCAGATGAGGCATTGGAGTTGAATTTCTAAAGAAAGAGGGTGATCATGCTGCAGCCTATTTACTTATGATTTTCAAAGTATATATGGATCATGGTTATGTGTCTGATGACTGGTAATGGGGATAAAAGTGAGTGTTCAAATCACTGAGGTACATATCTGTTCAGTGTACCTGCCTTTTGGCAAAATGGTATGAGCAGTAGATAGCAGTGGTAGGTGGGAACAAATAGGCAAGAGCAACAGGTAGAAACATTAGGTAGATGTATGTAAGCGGGAGCATTATTAGCAGTCAGTAGGATCATTAGGTAAAAACCCCTGCAAACATTGTGCTAGAGTTGTCCTTTGCCAGTGGCCTGTCAAGGGTGAGGCACTAAAGGATATGAAGTAAGTAGCACCAGAGTCCACTAGTTATAGAGACTATTGCTGTGGCCACCCCCTTGAGGAGGTTCCAGTTGGAACAGGTGTAAGAGATATAAACAGAGAGATAGATTGTGTGTCTGGTACATCGTATGGAAGAGCTATGATTTAAAAGAGTAGTGGCATGCACAATGCATCAAACTGGGGAGGAACAATGGCTTCAGGAGTGGTGAGGATGTGTGGACCAGCTTTTTCTTTTGAAAAATGTGTGTCAGAAATACTTAAATCAAAAGACATGAATATGGCACTTATGGATCTGGAGAAAGAATATAATAGAGATGATACAGAAATTTTTTTTTTTTTTTTTTTTTTTTTGCTTTGTCACTGTCTCCCGCGTTTGCGAGGTAGCGCAAGGAAACAGACGAAAGAAATGGCCCAACCCACCCCCATACACATGTATATACATACGTCCACACACGCAAATATACATACCTACACAACTTTCCATGGTTTACCCCAGACGCTTCACATGCCTTGATTCAATCCACTGACAGCACGTCAACCCCGGTATACCACATCGCTCCAATTCACTCTATTCCTTGCCCTCCTTTCACCCTCCTGCATGTTCAGGCCCCGATCACACAAAATCTTTTTCACTCCATCTTTCCACCTCCAATTTGGTCTCCCTCTTCTCCTCGTTCCCTCCACCTCCGACACATATATTCTCTTGGTCAATCTTTCCTCACTCATTCTCTCCATGTGCCCGAACCATTTCAAAACACCCTCTTCTGCTCTCTCAACCACGCTCTTTTTATTTCCACACATCTCTCTTACCCTTACGTTACTTACTCGATCAAACCACCTCACACCACACATTGTCCTCAAACATCTCATTTCCAGCACATCCATCCTCCTGCGCACAACTCTATCCATAGCCCACGCCTCGCAACCATACAACATTGTTGGAACCACTATTCCTTCAAACATACCCATTTCTGCTTTCCGAGATAATGTTCTCGACTTCCACACATTCTTTAAGGCTCCCAGAATTTTCGCCCCCTCCCCCACCCTATGATCCACTTCCGCTTCCATGGTTCCATCCGCTGCCAGATCCACTCCCAGATATCTAAAACACTTTACTTCCTCCAGTTTTTCTCCATTCAAACTCACCTCCCAATTGACTTGACCCTCAACCCTACTGTACCTAATAACCTTGCTCTTATTCACATTTACTCTTAACTTTCTTCTTTCACACACTTTACCAAACTCAGTCACCAGCTTCTGCAGTTTCTCACATGAATCAGCCACCAGCGCTGTATCATCAGCGAACAACAACTGACTCACTTCCCAAGCTCTCTCATCCCCAACAGACTTCATACTTGCCCCTCTTTCCAAAACTCTTGCATTCACCTCCCTAACAACCCCATCCATAAACAAACTAAACAACCATGGAGACATCACACACCCCTGCCGCAAACCTACATTCACTGAGAACCAATCACCTTCCTCTCTTCCTACACGTACACATGCCTTACATCCTCGATAAAAACTTTTCACTGCTTCTAACAACTTGCCTCCCACACCATATATTCTTAATACCTTCCACAGAGCATCTCTATCAACTCTATCATACGCCTTCTCCAGATCCATAAATGCTACATACAAATCCATTTGCTTTTCTAAGTATTTCTCACATACATTCTTCAAAGCAAACACCTGATCCACACATCCTCTACCACTTCTGAAACCACACTGCTCTTCCCCAATCTGATACAGAAATGCTTTCGGAAAAGTGTTACAAATATATCGTTTGGTATGAAAGCTATTAAAAGCACTCTATCTATATCTCTGATGCTTGTTTTCACCTGGAACTCCCTAAAGGGGGGTGGCCATGGCAATAGAGTCTTCATAACTAGTGACTTCCAGTGCCTCTTCTTAGCCTTTCATGCTTCACCCTTAACAGGCCACTGGCACAGGGCAACTCTAGTGCAGTGTTCCCACTGACTACTTCGACAAATTGCTCCTACCTACTACTTCTACCAAATGTTTCTAGCTAATGCTTCTACCTACTGCTTCTACCTGATGCTCCCACCATCCTGCCAAAAGGCAGGGCTAGCACATAGTGTTCGCCACATGAAAATTTAAGCTTCAAAAAATTGAGCTGTATGAGTAAAGGGTTATCAAGTGCCATGTATGATAAGGAAAGATTGTACGTCTGTGGACAGAATACTAGTGGTCCAGATGTGGGTGAGGCAGAAAGGAAAGACAGCTACCTGGGTCAAAAGATTGGAACCTGACAACCATTAAAGTGCTGGCTCACTATGCAGCTGTCTCTAATCCTCCCAATACCTAGGTGGGTAACACCAATAATATACCTCCCTTGTCACTGGCTGCCAACTAACTACTACCTAAAAGCTATCAAAAGCAATGATGAGCTTTTATCAAGAAAGTAAGGGATGTGCATGAATACGCAGAGAAAAGGGCAAGGCAGGTCTTAAGCACAAGAAAATGTGGTGATGGAGGGAAATGCAAGATATGCAGTTTGTTGGGGATGGGGAGGCCTGGGAGAGGAGTCAGTTGTAGTCTGCTAATGACACAGCAACTAGTGGTAGATTTGAGTCAGAAACTGTGGAAGTTGTCTTGGTTTGCTCGAGTGTATGAAAGGAGAATGTTGCAAGCTTAACAGTCGAGAGAGAGAGAGAGAGAGAGAGAGAGAGAGAGAGAGAGAGAGAGAGAGAGAGAGAGAGAGAGAGGTAGGTTAGGTGGGATATGAATCTGAATGAAGAAAACTTGAAGGAAGTGAAGGGTTTTAGATACCTGGGTGTGGACATGGTAGTGAATGTTCCATGGAAGGTGAGGCATGTCATAGGGTGGTTCAGTGGGAAAAGGTCATGGGAATATTGAGGAATGTGGAAAGAGACAGTTGACTATCTGTAAGGGCAAAGATGTATAAGTTTGAAAGAAAAGTATTCCAGCAGTGATGTACAGGTGCAAGGTATGCTTATTGGTGTGTGAAAATTATATGTTTCAGGACATTATGTGGTATAGGGAGGGATGATCTACATAAAAAAAAATGATACGGGAAGAGAGAGGTGTGATAATAAGAACATATGCTCAAGAGAGATGAAGAGGGTGTGCTGAAACGGTTTGCACATATGGAGAGAGCCAAGTGAGGAGTGCTCATCTTCCTTAAAGGCTCAGGCTGGGGTGTTTGAATATGTGTGGATGTAACCAAGATGAGAGAAAAGGAGAGACAGGTAGTATTTTTGAAGAAAGGAACCTGGATGTTCTGGCTCTGAGTGAAACAAGCTCCAGGTTAAAGGGGAAGAATGGTTTGGGAATGTCTTAAAACATGAAGTCAAGGGTTGGTGTGAGGGTATAAGCTATGGAAAGTGTAGCACTACTGCTAAAGCAGTTGTGTGAACGTGTCAAACAGTGTAAGGAAGTGAGGTTCAGACTGATGTGGACAAAAAAAATGGTTGTGAGAGATGGGTTATTATTTGTGCTTAGACACCTGGTCATGGGGAGGAGAAAGATGAGAAATAAGTGTTTTGGAAGCAGCTGAGAGCCTGTATTGGCAATTTTGATGCAAGAGATCTGGTGTTTGTGATGGGTGATTTAAATGAGAGAATGAATAATGTGGAAGTTCCAGGTATAACTGAGAACATAGGGTATTCAGTGAGGTGAATAGGTTTGGTGAACAGCTTATGGAGTAATGTTAAGGACTGGTAACAGAGAAAAAATGGTTTAACAACAGGGACATACAAAAGTATGTATACATGAGTGAGTAGTAAAGATTGAAAGGGGGCATTATTGGATTACATGCTATATGATAAGTGTGCAAAAGAGAAACTCTTGGATGTGAACATTTTGAAGGGCAGCTGGGGGATGTCTGATAATCACCTGATGAAGGCAAGGGTGAAGAACAATAGGTTTTCAGAAAAGAGGAAACAATATGAGTGAGATGAGGGTAGTGAAAGTAGGTGAACCTATAAAAGAGAGATGTGTGAAGACATACCAGGAGAAATGGCAAAAGGTTAGAGCAAACAAAGCATACTATCCTGACCAAAACACCCTATATCTGACACCCTATCATCAAGCACATTCAACAAACCTTCAAAAACTCACTCCATCTCCTCACTTCATCGCTACTTGTGATTACCTCCCCATTTGCCCCCTCCATCCATGTTCCCATTTGTTCTTGTCTTACGCACTTTGTTTACCTCCTTCCAAAACTTTTTTTTTTTTTTTTTTTTGCTTTGTCGCTGTCTCCCGCGTTTGCGAGGTAGCGCAAGGAAACAGACGAAAGAAATGGCCCAACCCACCCCCATACACATGTATATACATACGTCCACACACGCAAATATACATACCTACACAGCTTTCCATGGTTTACCCCAGACGCTTCACATGCCTTGATTCAATCCACTGACAGCACGTCAACCCCGGTATACCACATCGCTCCAATTCACTCTATTCCTTGCCCTCCTTTCACCCTCCTGCATGTTCAGGCCCCGATCACACAAAATCTTTTTCACTCCATCTTTCCACCTCCAATTTGGTCTCCCACTTCTCCTCGTTCCCTCCACCTCCGACACATATATCCTCTTGGTCAATCTTTCCTCACTCATTCTCTCCATGTGCCCAAACCATTTCAAAACACCCTCTTCTGCTCTCTCAACCACGCTCTTTTTATTTCCACACATCTCTCTTACCCTTACGTTACTTACTTGATCAAACCACCTCATACCACACATTGTCCTTAAACATCTCATTTCCAGCACATCCATCCTACTCCGCACAACTCTATCCATAGCCCACGCCTCGCAACCATACAACATTGTTGGAACCACTATTCCTTCAAACATACCCATTTTTGCTTTCCGAGATACTGTTCTCGACTTCCACACATTCTTCAAGGCTCCCAGAATTTTCGCCCCCTCCCCCACCCTATGATCCACTTCCGCTTCCATGGTTCCATCCGCTGCCAGATCCACTCCCAGATATCTAAAACACTTTACTTCCTCCAGTTTTTCTCCATTCAAACTCACCTCCCAATTGACTTGACCCTCAACCCTACTGTACCTAATGACCTTGCTCTTATTTACATTTACTCTTAACTTTCTTCTTTCACACACTTTACCAAACTCAGTCACCAGCTTCTGCAGTTTCTCACATGAATCAGCCACCAGCGCTGTATCATCAGCGAACAACAACTGACTCACTTCCCAAGCTCTCTCATCCCCAACAGACTTCATACTTGCCCCTCTTTCCAAAACTCTTGCATTCACCTCCCTAACAACCCCATCCCTAAAATCTAATGATACTCTCTCACCCCAACTCTCATTTGCCCTCTTTTTCACCTCTTGCACCTTTCTCTTGACTTCCTGCCGCTTTCTTTTATACCAGTCATTTGCACTATTTTCCGACAAAAATCGTCTAAATGCCTCTCTCTTCTCTTTCGCTAACAATCTTACTTCTTCATCTACCCGTTCTAATCTGCCCCCCTCCGACCTTTCTCATGCCACAAGCATCACTTGCACAAACCATCACTGCTTCCCAAAATACATTCCATTCCTCCCACACTCCCCTCACATCATTTGCTCTCACCTTTTGCTATTCTGCACTCAATCTCTCCTCGTACTTCCTCACACAAGTCTCCTTCCCAAGCTCACTATCACCACTCTCTTCTCCCCAACATTCTCTCTTCTTTTCTGAAAACCTCTATAAATCTTCACTGCCTCCACAAGATAGTGATCAGACATCCCTCCAGCTGCACCTCTCAGCACATTAACATCCAAAAGGCTCTCTTTTACATGTCTATCAATTAACACATAACCCAATAAAGCCCTCTAGCTATCTCTCCTACTTACATATGTAAACCTATGTATATCCCTTTTTTAAACCAGGTATTCCCAATCAACGGTCCTTTTTCAGCGCACAAATCTACAAGCTCTTCACCATTTCCATTTACAACACTGAACACCCCATGTACACCAATTATACCCACAACTGCCACAAACCTTTGCATTCAAAGCTTCTAACACACTCACTGAACTGCTCCCAAAACACTTGTCTCACATGATCTTTCTTCTCATGCCCAGGTGCATATGCACCAATAATCACCCATCTCTCTAAATCCACTTTCAGTTTTACCCATATCAATCTAGAGTTTACTTTCTTATACTCAATCACATATTCCCACAACTCCTGCTTCAGAAGGAGTGCTACTCCTTCCTTCGCTCTTGTCCTCTCACCAACCCCACTCACAAGACATTCCCAAAACACTCTTCTCCTTTACCCTTGAGCTTCATTTCATTCGGAGCCAAAATATCCAGGTTCCTTTCCTCAAACATACTACCTATCTCTCCTTTTTTCTCATCTTGGTTACATCCACACACATTTATAAACCCCAATCTGAGCCTTCAAGGAGAATGAGCACTCACTGCATGACTCCTCCTTATGTTCACCTTTTAGAAATCTAAATATGTGTATATATATATATATATATATATATATATATATATATATATATATATATATTCTTTTCTTTTCTTTTTTGCTTTGCCACTGTCTCCCACGTTTGCGAGGTAGCGCAAGGAAACAGACGAAAGAAATGGCCCAACCCACCCCCATACACAAGTATATACATACGTCCACACACGCAAATATACATACCTACACAGCTTTCCATGGTTTACCCCAGACGCTTCACATGCCCTGATTCAATCCACTGACAGCACGTCAACCCCGGTATACCACATCGATCCAATTCACTCTATTCCTTGCCCTCCTTTCATCCTCCTGCATGTTCAGGCCCCAATCACACAAAATCTTTTTCACTCCATCTTTTCACCTCCAATTTGGTCTCCCACTTCTCCTCGTTCCCTCCACCTCCGACACATATATCCTCTTGGTCAATCTTTCCTCACTCATTCTCTCCATGTGCCCAAACCATTTCAAAACACCCTCTTCTGCTCTCTCAACCACGCTCTTTTTATTTCCACACATCTCTCTTACCCTTACGTTACTTACTCGATCAAACCACATCACACCACACATTGTCCTCAAACATCTCATTTCCAGCACATCCATCCTACTCCGCACAACTCTATCCATAGCCCACGCCTCGCAACCATACAACATTGTTGGAACCACTATTCCTTCAAACATACCCATTTTTGCTTTCCGAGATAATGTTCTCGACTTCCACACATTCTTCAAGGCTCCCAGGATTTTCGCCCCCTCCCCCACCCTATGATCCACTTCCGCTTCCATGGTTCCATCCGCTGCCAGATCCACTCCCAGATATCTAAAACACTTTACTTCCTCCAGTTCTTCTCCATTCAAACTTACCTCCCAATTAACTTGTCCCTCAACCCTACTGAAGCTAATAACCTTGCTCTTATTCACATTTACTCTCAATTTTTTTCTTTCACACACTTTACCAAATTCAGTCACCAACCTCTGCAGTTTCTCACCCAAATCAGCCACCAGTGCTGTATCATCAGCAAACAACAACTGACTCGCTTCCCAAGCCCTCTCATCCACAACAGACTACATACTCACCCCTCTCCTCAAATCTCTTGCATTTGCCTCCCTAACATGCCATTCAACAAATTAAACAACCAAGGAGACATCACACAACCCTGCCGCAAACTGACACTCACTGGGAACCAATCACTCTCCTCTCTTCCTACTCATACACATACCTTACATCCTTGGTAAAAACTTTTCACTCTAACAACTTACCTTCCACACCATATATTCTTAAATCTACTCTCTTAACACGCTATCACATACTCCCACAACTCCTGCTTCTGTAGCAGTGCTACTCCTTCCTCTTGTCATCTCACCAACCCCTGACTTTACTCACAAGACATTCCCAAACCACTCTTCCCCTTTACCCTTAAGCTTTGTTTCACTCAGAGCTAAAACATACAGGTTCCTTTCCTTAAAACATACTATCTATTTCTCCTTCTTTCTCATCTCAGTTACATCCACACACATTCAGACACCCCAAGGAGGATGAGCACTCCCCGCATGACTCTTTCCGTTTCTACTTTTAGAAATTCAAATACAAGGAGGGGAGAGGGGGTTTCCAGCCCCCATTCCTGCCCCATTTAGTCGCCTTCTACAACACGCGAGGAATACATGGGAGGAATTCTTTCTCCCCTATATACTGCGTGCTTAATCACCATGTCCTGACTTAGCAAGGCAGCACCAGGAGCAAATGAAAAAATTCTACATTTACTCACATCCATTCTCTACCTGTCATGTGTAATGCACCAAAATAACAGCTCCCTAACTACATTAAGGCCCTACAGACCTTTCCAAGGTTTAAACCAGAAACTTAACATGTCCTGGTTCAGTCTGGTGACAGCACAACAACCCCATTATACAACGTCATTCTAATTCAGTCAATCGTGCGCACAACTTTCACCCTCCTGCATGTTCAGGCCCTGATAGCTCAAAATCTTTTTCACTTTGTCCTTCCATCTCAATTAAGTCACCCCATTCTCCTTGTTCCCTCAACTTCTGATGCATATAACCTTTTTAGCAATCTTTCCTCACTCATTTTTTCCATGTGTCCAAACCAGTTCAATACAACCCCTTCTGCTCTCTCAACTACAGACTTTTTATTACCACACATCTCTCTTACCCTTTTATTACTTACTCAATCAAACCACCTCACACCAAATACTGTCCTCAAACACTTCATTTCCATGCCACACATCCATATGATATTGTTGGGACTACTTTTCTTTCAAACATACCCATCTCTGCCCTCCCAGATAACGTTCTCTCATTCCACACACTCTTCAGTGCTTCCAGAAACTTTGTCCATTCCCATACCCTATGACTCACTTCCTTTTCCATGCTTCCATTTCCTGTCATGTCCAATCCCAAGAATCTAAAATACTTCACTTCCTCCAATTTTTCTCCAATTAAACTCATCCCAACTAACCTATCCCTCAACCCTGCTAAATCTAATAACACTGCTTTTAATGACATTCACTCTTAACTTTCTCCTTCAAACACTCTTCCAAACTCTGGCACCATCTTCTGCAGGTTTCACATGTCCCACCAGCAGTGCTGTATCAGCAGCAAGCAATAGCTGACTTGCTTCCTAAGCCCTCTCAACCACCAAAGAATACATACTTGCCCCTCTCTCCATGAATCTCACATATAACTACATTACCTATCCCTGGGGATAGGGAAGAAAGAATACTTCCCACGTATTCCCTACGTGTCGTAGAAGGCAACTAAAAGGGGAGGGAGCGGGGGGCTAGAAATCCTCCCCTCTCGTTTCTTAATTTACCAAAAGAGGAACAGAGAAGGGGGCCAAGTGAGGATATTCCTTCAAAGGCTCAGTCCTCTGTTCTTAACGCTACCTCGCTAATGCGGAAAATGCAATTAGTACAAAAAATTTAAAAACCTACATTACTACCCCATCCATAAACAAACTGACCAACCAAGGTGACATGACACACCCATACCAAAGACCAACCTTAACTTGGAACCATTCACTCTCCTCTCTTCCTACTCATACAAAAGCCTTAAACACGATAAAAACTTTTCATTGCTTATAATAGCTTTCCTCTCACACAAGATATTCTTAAGAATTAACCTTCCACAAAGCATCTCTATGAACCCTATCATATGCCTTCTCCGGATCAATAAATGCAACATACAAATCCATCAGTTTTCTTCTCCATATCAATAAATGCCACATACAAATCCATCAGTTTTCTTCTCCATATCAATAAATGCCACATACAAATCCATCAGTTTTTCTGTATTTCTCACCTGATCCATTCAGCCTCTACCACTTCTGAAACCAAACTGCTCCACCCAAATCTGATGCTCTGTACATGCCTTCACCCACTCAAACAATATCCTCCCATACAACTTAGCAGGTTTGCTTGACAAATTTACACTTCTGTAGTTTGATCACTCACCTTTATCCCACTTGTTTTTATACAATGGCACAATACATGCATTCTCTTATCCTCAGGCACCTCAACATGATCCACATATATACTGAATCTTTACCAACCAATCAACAACACAGTCATCCCCCTTCTTATCAAATTCAATTGTAATACCATCCACAACAGCCACCCTGCCACATTTCATCTTCTGCAAGGCTTTCACCACCTCTTCTCTTCACCAAACCACTATCCATGATTCTCTCACTTTGCATGCCACCCAGACCCAAACACCCAACATCTGCCGCTCTATCATCATACACATTAAACAGTCCTTCAATATACTCACTCCATCTCCTCACTTCATCACTACCTGTTACCACTTCCCCTTTAGCCTCCTTCACCAGTGTTTCCATTTATTCTCTTGTCTTTCATATATTATTTACTTCGTTCCAAAACATCTTATTCTTTCTAAAGTTTACTTGCTCACCCCAACTCTCATTTGTCCTCTTTATCAGCCCCAACAACTTACTCCTGACCTTCTCCTGTTTTCTCTTATGCATCCCCATACCAATTGCACTCCTTCCCTGTAAGTACTGCCCAAATGAGTCTCTTTTCTCTTTCACTAGCAACTTTACTCCATCCCACCACTTGCTACCCTTTCTAATCTGCCCACCTATATATAAAGATTTGAGAACTGTATCAAATAAGACACTAATAAGGAAAAAAGAAAAAACACATATTTTCAGATATCCATTCATCCATTCCCATTATCCTAGAAATATCATCTTCCTTTCCACATCCATTTTCTATGTTTAACTTCCTATAAATTTCCTATTTCTTAACTTTTTCTCACAATTCAAAAATCAACTTGGAATTAATTTCAAGCTGTCAATATTAAGCCTTAATAGTCATGAGCCTATCAATCACAATCATAATCTACAGTCACTGTATTACTATCATCAAAGATTGGCAAATCTAGAGGTTTAGCTTTAACTAATAATCTGATCAGAGTATCAATCTCTGTGTCCTTCAATAATCTTTTATTCAACTAATTCTTACTGGATGTTACTCAAATGTATGAAAGAATTATTTTTCTCTCTCCTGCTCCTTTCAAGCTATTTACATCTTACTTCTGAAAGAAATGCATCCTGATTTTCTCAACATTCAACTCCATTTTTATACTCCTTACATAAAGATCCAGTGAAACTTAAAATTCCTTGTTAATGAGTTAATGACAAAAGTATAAATACATAAACAACATAATTACCTATAAGGCAAGTGATTCTGAGTCAAATGGCACCATTCATACAACAATGTCAACTAAATACTCCTCAAACATTGATAAACTTACAGAAGGTGCATTGCTGGACTGTCTGGTATTATATGAATGCAAGGTAGGGTTACCAACATTAACTAAAGAGTTCAATGTTGACTGGCTAAGTTGTGGTGCAGAATAGCCCAACTGACGTAGAGTGGCATCTATACTGCTACTTGCCCTGAAAAAATAAAGGGACCAAAGGTCACTTAAATCCTTGATCTGTTTGTCAAAACAAGATGGCACATGCAAAATCTTTTACATATAAAATGCCTGGATCATTAAACTGAACATCTCTACTGACAGGTGTTGGCATCTTCTTTCATGAGATCAAATGCTAAAGATCTATGTTTGGTGCTTCACCCACTCAACTCCTAACAATTTTCTTCTATTCATTACAATTATCATCCTTACCCTTCTGAAGTGTATTCCAGTACCAAAAAACTTTTAATGCAAAGCTGAACACACTGAAGCCTAATACACGAGTCATCCAGACTATTTCTGTCAGAATACTATGAAGCCAGAAGATACGCTGCACCATCTTTCTATGGTAAGCAAAACACTCTTCAATATAAAATTTGTTGCTGCAGCCACTTTATGTTGTGACCAACCACAAAAAACAATAATGGAAAAAATGAAAAGGAAACTATGCAGAGAAAAGAAAAATGAAATACTAAAGTTATGTTGGATCATAAAGTGCCCTTGCTGAAGCAGACCCACAGAAAGAGATAATACTATATTTCATAAATATAACACAGCAACATCCAATTCTAGTCTCCTATTTGCTTCAATTCCAATAATGTTTGATTCATCTTATGTCTGGGGTTGTAAAGCTACATGAACACAACTTTTTTACTTCACATTTTTTAGGGGGATAAATAACTAGAAAACATTTTTTTTCTTTTCAGAGTATAATTTCATGAAATATGAGATGACACATTAAGCTTTATATACTCAATACACTGCTATAAAGTGTATGCAACAAATGTGGAATCATAATCACCATGTCACTGATGTGTCTATCGAAACTGGTTCCGAGGTTCTTTGGTAAAGGAATGGGATGCTTGAGAATCTAAATTCATCACCATCACTAACCCTGAAAATGCTTGTCTTTTTTTTCCATATTTCTTTGCCATTTCCCACATTTGCAAAGTAGATGTGTCTATATAAATTGGATCTGGGTTCTTTGGGTAAGGACTGGGAGGCCTGACAATCTAAATTCACCACCACCACAGATCTCGAATAAAATGCTGGTTATTCTTTTTCTTCCATACTTGTTTGCCGTTTCCTGCATTTGCAAAGTGGTGCCAGGAACTAACAAAGAAAAGGCCTCAGTCACTCATATCAAGTGTAAATCACCAAAACCATAGTCCCCTATCCACAATGAGGCCCCACAGACCTTTCTATGGCATCCTTTAGCTGCTTCAGTCCAATGACACCACAGTGCCTCCTGTATACCACATCAATCAATCTTTCTATCCTGTGCAAACCTTTCACCCAACTGCATTTTCAGGCCCTGGGCATTCAAAGTTTTTTCACTCCATCCTTCCATCTCCAATTTGGTCACCCACTTCTTGTCTCCACACTTCCGACAAGTATATCCTCTTTGTCTAACTCTTTTCACTCATTCTTTCCATACATCCAAACTATTTCACCACAAACTTTTTAGCTCTCTCAACCATTCCCTTCTTATTACCACACCTCCCTCTTAACCCTATCACTACTTACTTGATCAACCCTCCTCACACCAAATATGGTTCTTAAACAATTCACTTCCAACAAATTCAACCTCTTCCATACATTCTTATCTAATGCCCATGGCTTGCATCCATACAACCGTCAAGACTACTGTACATTTATGCGTACCCATTTTTGCCCCTTGCATATTCCTCGATGCCTCTACAACCTTCATCCCCTCATCCAACCTGTCACTTCAGCTTCCAAAGTTTCATTTGCTGCAATGTACACTCCCAGATATCTAAAACACTTCACTCACTCCAAGTTTTCTTAAAGCAAATTCACAATCCAACTAACCTGTCTCTTTGGACTGCTAAACCTGATAACCTTACTTTTACTTATATTCATTCTCAATTTTCTCTTTTCACACACCCGCCCTGAGACTCAAATTTCTACAGTTTCTCACTCCAATCTGCCACCAGCATTAAGTCGTCAGCACTGATGACAAACAACAATTGACTCACCTCCCAGGCACCCCCATCCCCAAGACTGCTTATCTGCTCCTCTCCAACTCTCCAAGACCCTCACATTTACCACTCTCATCCACAAACAAATTAAACAAACATGGTGTCATCCAGCCACAGCACCACTTCACCTTAGAACCATTCACCCTCCTCTCTACTTACTTGCACACATTCCACACTCCTTTGAAAAAATTCCTTACTTCTTCTTGTAGTGCTCCTCCCATATCATATATTTGTAACAACTTCCACAGAGAATCTCAAACAACCCAAACATATGCTTTCTCCAGATCCATTAATGCCAAATACAAATGCTGATTCTGTAAACATTTCTCGCACATTCTTCAAAATAAAAACCTGATCCACTCATCCTCAACCACTCCTGAAACTACAATGCTCCTTCCTCTCTGAACATGCCATCACCCTATCAATCACCAATTTTTCAGAACATCCTGGATGCAGTAAAAGAAAATGGTCTGTTCCTGGTTTTATCTAATGATTATTTACATCTGACGAAACATAATGAGAGGCTTGCCTCAAATACATTTCAACAGGTGGCCAGCCTGACTACAATGGGACTTCATATGTGTTTTGGTTACAGATCCTGAGTGTTTTTAGAGGCCAATAACTTTATCTATCCTTATGATTTACATATCTGACTGTCATTTTTTTTTTTTTTTTTTTTGCTTTATCGCTGTCTCCCGCGTTTGCGAGGTAGCGCAAGGAAACAGACGAAAGAAATGGCCCAACCCACCCCCATACACATGTATATACATACGTCCACACACGCAAATATATATACCTACACAACTTTCCATGGTTCACCCCAAACGCTTCACATGCCCTGATTCAATCCACTGACAGCACGTCAACCCCGGTATACCACATCGATCCAATTCACTCTATTCCTTGCCCTCCTTTCACCCTCCTGCATGTTCAGGCCCCGATCACACAAAATCTTTTTCACTCCATCTTTCCACCTCCAATTTGGTCTCCCACTTCTCCTCGTTCCCTCCACCTCCGACACATATATCCTCTTGGTCAATCTTTCCTCACTCATTCTCTCCATTTGCCCAAACCATTTCAAAACACCCTCTTCTGCTCTCTCAACCAAGATCTTTTTATTTCCACACATCTCTCTTACCCTTACGTTACTTACTCGATCAAACCACCTCACACCACACATTGTCCTCAAACATCTCATTTCCAGCACATCCATCCTCCTGCGCACAACTCTATCCATAGCCCACGCCTCACAACCATACAACATTGTTGGAACCACTATTCCTTCAAATATACCCATTTTTGCTTTCTGAGATAATGTTCTCGACTTCCACACATTCTTCAAGGCTCCCAGGATTTTCGCCCCCTCCCCCACCCTATGATCTACTTCCACCTCCATGGTTCCATCCGCTGCCAGATCCACTCCCAAATATCTAAAACACTTTACTTCCTCCAGTTTTTCTCCATTCAAACTTACCTCCCAATTGACTTGACCCTCAACCCTACTGTACCTAATTACTGTCATATGTGATATAATATGAAAGCTATGATGGGTCAAATTAGATTAATATGATGTTTACATAAAAACATAGGAAAAAATAAGAAATCTCAGAAACTTTTAACCTTTATCTTGGGAAATTCATGTATACACATGTATATATTCATACTTCCTTGCCTTCATCCACTCCTGGTGCTACCCCACCCAATAGGAAACAGCATCATTACCCCCTGCTTCAGCAAGGTAGTGCCAAGAAAACAGACAAAAAGGCCACATTTGTTCACACTCAGTCTCTAGATGGCATGCGTAATGCACCAAAACCACAGCTCCCTATCCACATCCAGGCCCAACAGACCTTTACATGGTTTAACCCAGATGTTTCAAATGCCCTGGTTCAGTCCAATGACAGCACATCAACCCTGGTATACCACATCATTCCAATTCACTATATTCCTTGCACGCCTTTCATCCTCCTGTATGTTCAGGCTCCGATCGCTCAAAATCATTTTCACTCCATCCTTCCCCCTCCAATTTGGTCTCCCACTTCTCCTCATTCCCTCCACCTCTGACACATATATCCTCTTTGTTAATCTTTCCTCACTCATTCTCAATACACCCTCTTCTGCTCACTCAACCACACTCTTTTTATTACCACACATCTCTCTTACCCTTTCATTACTTACTTGATCAAATCACCTCACACCACATATAGTCCTCAAACATTTCATTTCCAACACATCTACCCTCCTCCGCACAACCCTATCTATAGCCCATGCCTTGCAACCATATAACAATGTTGGAACCACCATTCCTTCAAATATACCCATTTTTGCTCTCCGATATAATGTCCTCGCCTTCCATACATTCTTCAATGCTCCCAGAACCTTCGCCCCCTCCCCCACCCTGTGACTCACTTCCACTTCCATAGTCCCATCTGCTGCTAAATCCACTCCCAGATATCTAAAACACTTCACTTCCTCCAGTTTTTCTCAATTCAAACTTACCTCCCAATTGAACTGTCCCTCAACCCTACTGTACCTAATAACCTTGCTCCTATTCACATTTACTCTCAGCTTTCTTCTTTCACACACTTTACTAAACTCAGTTAGCAGCTTCAGCAGTTTCTCACATGAATCAGCCACCAGCACTGTATCATCAGCGAACAACAACTGACTCACTTCCCAAACCTTCTCATCCACAACGGACTGCATACTTGCCCCTCTTTCCAAAACTCTTGCATTCACCCCCTAACAACCCCATTCATAAACAAATTAAACCATGGAGACATCAAGCACCCCTGCCGCAAACCAATATTCACAGGGAAACAATCACAATCCTCTCTTCCTACACGTACACATGCCTTACATCCTTGATAAAAACTTTTTCATTGCTTCTGGCAACTTGCCTCCCACACCATACACTCTTAATACCTTCCACAGAGCATATCTATAAACTCTATCATATGCCTTCTCCAGATCCATAAATGCTACATAAAAATCCATTTGTTTTTCTAAGTATTTCTCACATACATTCTTCAAAGCAAACACCTGATCCACACGTCCTCTACCACTTTTGAAACCACACTGCTCTTCCCCTATCTGATGCTCTGTACATGCCTTCACCCTCTCAATCAATAAACTCCCATATAATTTCCCAGGAATACTCAACAAACATATACCTCTGTAATTTGAACACTCACCTTTATCCCCTTTGCCTTTGTACAATGGCACTAAGCATGCATTCTGCTAATCCTCAGGCACTTCACTATGAGCCATACATACATTGAATATCCTCACCAACCAGTCAACAATACAGTCCCCTCATTTTTTAATAAATTCCACTGCATTACCATCTAAACCGTCCGCCTTGCCGGCTTTCATCTTCTGCAAAGCTTTCACTACCTCTTCTCTGATTAACAAACCATTCTCCCTTACCCTCTCACGTCACACACCACCTCGACCAAAACACCCTATATCTACAACTCTATCGAACACATTCAACAAACCTTCAAAATTTGCCCTCATTTGCCCTCTTTTTCACCTCTTGCACCTTTCTCTTGACCTCCTGCCTCTTTCTTTTTAACATCTCCCAATCACTTGCACTATTTCCCTGCAAAATATGTCCAAATGCCTCTCTCTTCTCTTTCAACTAATATTCTTACTTCTTCAACCCACCACTCACTACCCTTCCTAATCTAACCACCTCCCATGCTTCTCTTGCCATAAGCATCTTTTGCGCAAGCCATCACTGCTTCCCTATATACATCCCATTCCATATATATATGTATGTATGTATGTATGTATGTATGTATTATATATATAATTTCTTTTTTTTCTTATTTTGCTTTGTCGCTGTCTCCCGCGCCTGCGAGGTAGCACAAGGAAACAGATGAAAGAAATGTCCCAACCCACCCCCACACACATCCACAAACACACACGTAAACATACACACCCACACATCCCAACGTACACACATATATACACACAGAGACACACACATATACACACAAGTACACAATTCACACTGTCTGCCCCTACTCATCCCCATCGCCACCCCACCACACATGGAATACCATCCCCCTCCCACCTCATGTTTGCGAGGTAACGCTAGGAAAAGACAACAAAGGCCCCATTCGTTCACACTCAGTCTCTGGCTGTCATGTAATAATGCCCGAAACCACAGCTCCCTTTACACATCCAGGCCCCACAGAACTTTCCATGGTTTACCCCAGACGCTTCACATGCCCTGATTCAATCCATTGACAGCACGTCGACCCCGGTATATATATATATATATATATATATATATATATATATATATATATATATATATATATATATATATATATGTATATATATGTATATATATATATATATATATATATATATATATATATATATATATATATATATATATATATATATATTTTTTTTTTTTTCATACTATTCGCTATTTCCCGCGATAGCGAGGTAGCGTTAAGAACAGAGGACTGGGCCTTTGAGGGAATATCCTCACCTGGCCCTCTTCTCTGTTCCTTCTTTTGGAAAATTAAAAAAAAAAAAAAGAAACGAGAGGGGAGGATTTCCAGCCCCCCGCTCCCTTCCCTTTTAGTCGCCTTCTACGCCAGCAAGGGAATACGTGGGAAGTATTCTTTCTCCCCTATTCCCCAGGGAATATATATATATATATATATATATATATATATATATATATATATTCTATTTATTTTACTTTATATATATATATATATATATATATATATATATATATATATATATATATATATATATATTTTTTTTTTTTTTTGTCGCTGTCTCCCGCATTTGCGAGGTAGCGCAAGGAAACAGACGAAAGAAATGGCCCAACCCACCCCCATACACATGTATATACATACGTCCACACACGCAAATATATATACCTACACAGCTTTCCATGGTTTACCCCAGACGCTTCACATCCACTGACAGCACGTCAACCCCGGTATACCACATCGCTCCAATTCACTCTATTCCTTGCCCTCCTTTCACCCTCCTGCATGTTCAGGCCCCGATCACACAAAATCTTTTTCACTCCATCTTTCCACCTCCAATTTGGTCTCCCTCTTCTCCTCGTTCCCTCCACCTCCGACACATATATCCTCTTGGTCAACCTTTCCTCACTCATTCTCTCCATGTGACCAAACCATTTCAAAACACCCTCTTCTGCTCTCTCAACCACGCTCTTTTCATTTCCACACATCTCTCTTACCCTTACGTTACTTACTCGATCAAACCACCTCACACCACACATTGTCCTCAAACATCTCATTTCCAGCACATCCATCCTCCTGCACACAACTCTATCCATAGTCCACGCCTCGCAACCATACAACATTGTTGGAACCACTATTCCTTCAAACATACCCATTTTTGCTTTCTGAGGTAATGTTCTCGACTTCCACACATTCTTCAAGGCTCCCAGAATTTTCGCCCCCTCCCCCACCCTATGATCCACTTCCGCTTCCATGTTTCCATCCGCTGCCAGATCCACTCCCAGATATATAAAACACTTCACTTCCTCCAGTTTTTCTCCATTCAAACTCACCTCCCAATTGACTTGACCCTCAACCCTACTGTACCTAATAACCTTGCTCTTATTCACATTTACTCTTAACTTTCTTCTTTCACACACTTTACCAAACTCAGTCACCAGCTTCTGCAGTTTCTCACATGAATCAGCCACCAGCGCTGTATCATCAGCGAACAGCAACTGACTCACTTCCCAAGCTCTCTCATCCCCAACAGACTTCATCCTTGCCCCTCTTTCCAAAACAAGACAAGGGAGCAAATGGGAACTTCAGTGAAGGGCGCAAATGGGGAGGTGATAACAAGTAGTGGTGATGTGAGAAGGAGATGGAGTGAGTATTTTGAAGGTTTGTTGAATGTGTTTGATGATAGAGTGGCAGATATAGGGTGTTTTGGTCGAGGTGGTGTGCAAAGTGCGAGGGTTAGGGAAAATGATTTGGTAAACAGAGAAGAGGTAGTAAAAGCTTTGCAGAAGATGAAAGCCGGCAAGGCAGCAGGTTTGGATGGTATTGCAGTGGAATTTATTAAAAAAGGGGGTGACTGTATTGTTGACTGGTTGGTAAGGTTATTTAATGTATGTATGACTCATGGTGAGGTGCCTGAGGATTGGCGGAATGCGTGCATAGTGCCATTGTACAAAGGCAAAGGGGATAAGAGTGAGTGCTCAAATTACAGAGGTACAAGTTTGTTGAGTATTCCTGGCAAATTGTATGGGAGGGTATTGATTGAGAGGATGAAGGCATGTACAGAGCATCAGATTGGGGAAGAGCAGTGTGGTTTCAGAAGTGGTGGAGGATGTGTGGATCAGGAGTTTGCTTTGAAGAATGTATGTGAGAAATACTTAGAAAAGCAAATGGATTTGTATGTAGCATTTATGGATCTGGAGAAGGCATATGATAGAGTTGATAGAGATGCTCTGTGGAAGGTATTAAGAATATATGGTGTGGGAGGCAAGTTGCTAGAAGCAGTGAAAAGTTTTTACCGAGGATGTAAGGCATGTGTACGTGTAGGAAGAGAGGAAAGTGATTGGTTCTCAGTGAATGTAGGTTTGCGGGAGGGGTGTGTGATGTCTCCATGGTTGTTTAATTTGTTTATGGATGGGGTTGTTAGGGAGGTGAATGCATATATATATTATTATTATCATTATTATTATTATTATTTTGCTTTGTCGCTGTCTCCCGCATTTGCGAGGTAGAACAAGGAAACAGACGAAAGAAATGGCCCAACCCACCCCCATACACATGTATATACATACACGTCCACACACTCAAATATACATACCTATACATCTCAATGTACACATATATATACAAACACATACATATACATATAAACACATGTACATAATTCATACAGTCTGCCTTTATTTATTCCCATCACCACCTTGCCACACATGGAATAACATCCCCCTCCCCCCTCATGTCTGCGAGGTAGCGCTAGGAAAAGACAACAAAGGCCCCATTCGTTCACACTCAGTCTCCAGCTGTCATGCAATAATGCCCGAAACCACAGCTCCCTTTCCACATCCAAGCTCCACAGAACTTTCCATGGTTTACCCCAGACGCTTCACATGCCCTGATTCAATCCATTGACAGCACGTCGACCCCGACATATATTATTATTTTGCTTTGTCGCTGTCTCCCGCGTTTGCGAGGTAGCGCAAGGAAACAAACAAAAAAAATGGCCCAACCCACCCCCATACACAAGTATATACATACACGTCCACACACGCAAACATACATACCTATACATCTCAATGTACACATATTCACATACACAGACATACGCATATATACACATGTACATAATTCATACTGTCTGCCTTCATTTATTCCCATCGCCACCTTGCCACACATGGAATAACATCCCCCTGCCCCCTCATGTGTGTGAGGTAACGCTAGGAAAAGACAACAAAGGCCCCATTCGTTCACACTCAGTCTCTAGCTGTCATGTAATAATGCCCAAAAACACAGCTCCCTTTCCACATCCAGGCCCCACACAACTTTCCATGGTTTACCCCAGACACTTCACATGCCCTGATTCAATCCACTGACAGCACGTTGACCCCAGTATACCACATCGATCTAATTCACTCTATTCCTTGCACGCCTTTCACCCTCCTGCATGTTCAGGCCCCGATCACTCAAAATCTTTTTCACTCCATCTTTCCACCTCCAATTTGGTCTCCCACTTCTCCTGATTCCCTCCACCCCCGACACATATATCCTCTTGGTCAATCTTTCCTCACTCATTCTCTCCATGTGCCCAAACCATTTCAAAACACCCTCTTCTGCTCTCTCAACCACGCTCTTTTTATTTCCACACATCTCTCTTACCCTTTCATTACTTACTCGATCAAACCACCTCACACCACATACTGTCCTCAAACATCTCATTTCCAGCACATCCACCCTCCTGCGCACAACTCTATATGTAAACATCTCAATGTTTACATATATATACACACACAGATATATACATTTATACATATGTACATGATTCATACTGTCTGCCCTTATTCATTCCCGTTGCCAACCCCCCACACATGAAATGAAAACCCCCTCCCCCAGCATATGCGCGAGGTAGTGCTAAGAAAAATCAACAAAGACCACATTCGTTCACACTCAGTCTCTAGCTGTCATGTATAATGCACTGAAACCACAGCTCCCTTTCCATTACTAGGCCCCACAAAACTTTCCATGGTTTACCCCAGACGCTTCACATGACCTGGTTCAATCCATTGACAGCATGTCGACACTGGTATACCACATCATTCCAATTCACTCTGTTCCTTGCACGCCTTTCACCCTCCTGCATGTTTAAGCACCGATTACGCAAAATCTTTTTCACTCCATCTTTCCACCTCCAATTTGGTCTCAAAACTTCTCCTCATCCCCTCCACCTCTGACACATATATCCTCTTGGTCAATCTTTCCTCACTCATTCTCTCCATGTGACCAAACCATTTCAAAACACCCTCTTATGCTCTCTCAATCACACTCTTTTTATTACCACACATCTCTCTTTCCCTTTCATTACGTACTCGATCAAACCACCTCACACCACATATTGTCCTCAAACATCTCATTTCCAGCACATCTGCCCTCCTCCACACAACTCTATATATAGCCCATGCCTCGTAACCAGATAACATTGTTGGAACCACTATTCCTTCAAACATACCCATTTTTGCTTTTCTAGATAACGTTCTCAACATCCACACATTTTTTAACGCTCCCAGAAATTTCGCCCCCCTCCCCCACCCTATGATTCACTTCTGCTTCCATGGTTCCATCTGCAGCCAAATCCAATCTCGGATATCTAAAGCACTTCACTTCCTCCAGTTTTTCTCCATTCAAACTTACCTCCCAATTGACTTGTCCCTCAACCCTACTGTACCTAATAACCTTGCTCTTATTCACATTTACTTTCAGCTTTCTTTCACACACTTTACCAAACTCAGTCACCAGCTTCTGCAGTTTCGCACCCGAATCAGCCACCAGTGCTGTATCACCAGCGAACCACAACTGACTCATTTCCCAAGCTCTCTCATTCACAACAGGCTGCATACATGCTCCTCTTTCCAAAACCCTTGCATCACCTCCTTAACAACGCCATCCATACACAAAGTAAACAACCATGGATACACCATGCACCCCTGCCCCAAACCAATATTCACTGAGAACCAATCACTTTCCTCTCTTCCTACAAGTACACATGCCTTACATACTCGATAAAAACTTTCCACTGCTTCTAACAATGAACCTCCCACACCATATTTTCTTAATATCTTCCACAGGGCATCTCCATGAACTCTATCATATGCCTTCTCCAGATCCATAAAATCTACATACAAATCCATTTGCTTTTCTAAGTATTTCTCACATACATTTTTCAAAGTAAACACCTGAGCCACACGTCCTTTACCACTTTTGAAACCACCCTCCTCTTCCCACATCTGATGCTCTGTACATGCCTTCACCCTCTCAATCAATACCCTCCCATTTCATTTCCGAGTAATACTCAACAAACTTATACCTCTGTAATTTGAGCACTTACTCTTATCCCATTTGCCTTTGTACAATAACACTATGCAAGCATTCCGCCAGTCCTCAGGCACCTCACCATGAGGCATACATACATTAAATAACCTTACCAACCAGTCAACAATACAGTCACCCCCTTATGTAATAAATTCCACTGCAATACCAGCCAAACCCGCTGCCTTGCAGGCTTTCATCTTCCGCAAAGCTTTTACTACCTCTTCTCTGTTTACCAAATCATTCTCCCTAACCCTCTCAATTTGCAAACCACCTTGACCAAAACACCCTATATCTGCCACTCTATCATCAAACACATTCAACAAACCTTCAAAATACTCATATCCTTCTAACATCACCACTACTTATTATCACCTACACATTAGCCCCCTTCATTGATGTTCCCATTTGTTCCCATGTCTTATGCACTTTATTTACCTCCTTCCAGAACATCTTTTCATTCTCCCTAAAATTTAATGATACTCTCTCACCCCAACTTTCATTTGCCCTCTTTTTCACCTCTTGCACCTTTCTCTTGACCTCCTGCCTCTTTCTTTTATACATCGCCCAGTTATTTGCATTATTTCCTGACAAAAATCATCCAAATGCCTCTCTCTTCTCTTTCACTAATAATCTTAATTCTTCATCCCACCACTCACTACCCTTTCTAATCTGCCCACCTCCTGCACTTCTCATGCCACAAGCATCTTTCGCACAAGCCGTCACTGCTTCCCTAAATGCATCCCATTCCTCCCCCTCCTCCCCTTACGTCCTTCATTCTTACCTTTTTCCATTCTGTACTCAGTCTCTCCTTGTACTTCCTCACTCAAGTCTCCTTCCCAAGGTCACTTACTCTCACCACTCTTCACCCCAACATTCTCTCTTCTTTTCTGAAAACCTCTACAAATCTTCACCTTCGCCTCCACAAGATATAACTATGGGGGTAACTGTATTGTTCACTGGTTGGTAAGGTTATTTAAAATATGTATGAATCATGATGAGGTGCCTGAGGATTGGCAGAATACTTGCAGAATGCCATTGTACAAAGGCAAAGGGGATAAAAGTGAGTGCTCAAATTACAGAGGTATAAGTTTGTTGAGTATTGCTGGTGAATTATCTGGGAGGGTATTGATTGAGAGGGTGAAGGCATGTACAGAGCATCAGATTGGGGAAGAGCAGTGTGGTTTCAGAAGTGGTAGTGGCTGTGTGGATCAGGTGTTTGCTTTGAAAAATGTATATGAGAAATACTTAGAAAAGCAAATGGATTTGTATGCAGCATTTATGGATCTGGAGAAGGCATATGAGTGAGTGTGTTAGTAGTTTTCATGCACGAGACCAGATTAGAGTGATGGGTGATTTGAATGTAAAGGTGAGTAATGTGGCAGTTGAGGGAATAATTGGTGTACATGGGGTGTTTAGTGTTGTAAATGGAAATGGTGAAGAGCTTGTAGATTTATGTGCTGATATACGACTGGTGATTGGGAATACCTGGTTAAAAAAGACACATATACATAAGAATATGTATGCAAGTAGGAGAGATAGCCAGAGAGAGTTATTGGATTACGTGTTAACTGATAGGCACGCAAAAGAGACTTTTGGACGTCAATGTGCTGAGAGGTGCAACTGGAGGGATGTCTGATCATTATCTTGTGGAGGCAAAGGTGAAGATCTGTAGAGGTTTTCAGAAAAGAAGAGAGAATGTTGGGGTGAAAAGAGTGGTGAGAGTAAGTGAACTTGGGAAGGAGACTAGTGTGAGGAAGTACCAAGAGAGACTGAGCAGAGAATGGAAAAAGGTGAGAACAAAGGACGTAAGGGGAGTGGAGGAGGAATGGGATGTATTTAGGGAAGCAGTGATGGCTTGCACAAAAGATGCTTGTACCATGAGAAGTGTGGGAGGTGGGCAGATTAGAAAGGGTAGTGAGTGGCAGAATGAAGAAGTAAGATTATTATTGAAAGAGAAGGGAGAGGCTTTTGGACAATTTTGCAAGGAAATAATGCAAATAACTGGGAGATGTATAAAAGAAAGAGGCAGGAAGTCAAGAGAAAGGTGCAAGATGTGAAAAAGAGGTCAAATGAGAGTTGGGGTGAGGGAGTATCATTAAATTTTAAGAATAAAAAAAGATGTTTTAGGAGGAGGTTAAAGTGCA